>NC_142575.1:30002500-30202500 GCF_041283825.1 Pyrus communis
TAAAAAGTAAAGAGTATCGATGACTTCACAAGTTTGAACTTGGAAGGGTTATGAAGAGATGGTCAGGGTACGTGGCTGTACTTTGTCTAAGGTGATGAACCAAATTAAGCTTATATTAAAAGTCAGAAAAAAAATGGAGAATTTGGAGCTAGCTCTCATCCCTTAACTTCAGATATATATATATATATGATAATTATAATGATTTTTGTTTGATCTGCGTAATAGCTGATGACATCTTTCTTACTAAACTAACCAATAGGTCTAAAAAGAACCCTAATAATATAAGGACGAACATTCTAATAAGGCCAAATCGGATTAATGGTCTACATGGTAATAGAGTATTTGGAAAATAATTTATGTGATAGGGGTAGAGCTTATGTGATAAAAAAATTAGGATCTAAATCCCGATGATAAAAGCTATTAGCAAATTTAACCTAAAAGTAAGATTTCTGTCAAATCTCATTTAGATGCAATTGTACCTGCTCCACCTTCTCCTCCCATCTCTCTCCAACCATTTTTTTCGTTGGTTTCCTTACCATTAGAGCAGTTCCAGCGTGTGAAACCTCCCTCAGGCAATACACTATGCTATTTATCCAGTGAATAGTAACTGCCATTAATAAATAGTAATCGCCTTTTGCATCTTCACCGTTGCACTTCAATAGTCCTGGCAATAGACAATAAAATATTAGTAATTTTTTATTTATAAAATAATACAAAATAATTTTAATTGTAATTTCGGATAAGATTTTTAATCGTTCTCGTTGTGCCACGTGCCATTATCCGAAAAGTTATTAAATAATACAAAATAATTTTAATTGTAATTTCGGATAAGATTTTTAATTATACTCGTTGCGCCACGTGTCATTATCCGAAAATACAATTATTGGTGATGGATTTTTGATAAGATTATTAATCAATCACGTCGCGTCACGTGTCATAATCTGTTTACAATCTTTGAGGATAGATTTCTATCAGATTTTTAACGAATGACAGCATGCCACGTGACATTATCTACAACCTAATCTTTTCTAAATCCTCCATATAATCCATCATCCATCCTCACAAATCTCACACCAATTTTCTCAAGATATCTATCATTATTCATAGTTTCTACTTCCTTCTTCACCAAAATATCTATCATTATTCATAGTTTTTGCTTCCTTTTTCACCAAAATCTTTATCATTATTCATAGTTTCTGCTTCTTTCTTGCAATGTCTTCTTCTTCCTCAAGGATGATGTGGGAACTCGATCAGCAAGAGGAAGAATTGTTTAACCAATCAGAATGAATATTCAATCTCCAGGTGGCAAAAAAATGTGAGGGAAGAGGATGAGAAGCGTAGAAGAAGAGATGACAAAGCAAGAATGGGCAGATCTGAGCCACAGCTTGGATGACTCGACGGGAATGTGAGGCTCTGCCCATTCTTACTTTGTCATCTCTCCTTCTACGCTCCTTATCCCCTTCCCACTCATTTTTTGCCACCTAGAGATTGAACATTCCTTCTAATTGGTTAAACAATTATTCCTCTTGCTGATCGAGTTCCCACATCACTTGAGGAAGAAGAAGACATTGTAAGAAAGAAGCAGAAACTATGAATAATGATAAAGATTTTAGTGAATAAGGAAGCAGAAACTATGAATAATAATAGAGATTTTGGTGAAGAAGGAAACATAAACTATGAATAATGATAGAGATCTTGAGAAAATTGGTGTGAGATTTGTGAGGATGGATGGTGGATTATATGGAGGATTCAGAAAGGATTAGGTTGTAGATAATGTCACGTGGCATGCCATCATTCGTTAAAAATCTGATGGAAATCTATCCTCAAAAATTGTAAACATATTATAACACGTGGCGCGACGTGATTGGTTAATAATCTTATCAGAAATCCATTACCAATAATTGTATTTTCGGATAATGACACGTGGCGCAACGAGTACGATTAAAAATTTTATCGGAAATCCATCACCAATAATTGTCTTTTCGGATTTTATGATAAGTGGTGCAACGAGAATGATTAAAAATCTTATCCGAAATTGCAAATAAAATTATTTTGTATTATTTAATAACTTTTCGGATAATGGCACATGGCGCAACGATAACGATTAAAAATCTTATCCCAAATTACAATTAAAATTATTTTGTATTATTTTATAAATAAAAAAATAATAATATTTTATTGCCTATTACCAGGGCTATTGAAGTGCAACGGTGGAGATGCAAAAGGCGATTACTGTTCATTAAGGGCAATTAATGTTCATTGGATGGATAGCATAGTGTCTTGCCCGGGGGGAGATTTCACACGCTAGAACTGCTCTTAGGCATTAGTTTCAAGATACGCAAAATGAATACATATCTAATCATCATAGATATACTAACAAAATCAATAATAATATAAGAAAAACAAATGTGTGCCATTTAGTATAATTTATAGTGATATTCCTTTTCACTTGTAAGGTCTTAAATTCGATTTTTACCAAAGGCGAATTTGAACCACATTATTGCTAACTCATTGTGAGGTTAAGCGCATCCCTCATCTTAGTAGATAATATTGTTTGTTAACAAAAAAAAAAAAAAAAAAAAAAAAAAAAAAAAGCAAATGTGTGAGAGCCTGGAGAGAAAATCAAGGGACACTACATGTTGCTGGGGTTTGTTAATTGCGAGGATGAGATCTTGGACAGCAATGATCTCTACTCTGGATGCTACATAATCAGATGAGGTTGTTTTAAACCGGACATTCATGAAATTTTGGTGGGGCTGATTCATGAGCAATATGAAAATTAAAAGTAAAGGAACCCTCCCAAAAACCCATCAAAACAAACTGAAAATTATTCATCTGAAACATAAAAATATCTCTTTGATGGGGCTGATTCATTTTCAGTTAATTTTCAGCAATTCTTAATATTTTTCAGACACAAAGTGTTGGTTTGACTGATTTATTTTAGGTTTTTTTAGCCAAAGTGGTTCGTGAGCTCGCCATAATTCCTCATTTGGATGTCTGACAATGAAAATCGATAGGAGTGGTCCCTAAGTTTGTCCATCGTAAATCATTTTGGTCTTAAGTGGAAAATCTGTCAACATCCCCTTTAAATTGGCATATGAACAGTCAAACTAACCATTCCATTTAATGAGGATCGATATTGACAATTTTTTCACGAAAAATGGAAATGTGATTGTTTTAGCAGGCAAGTTGGAGGCAAAAGATGTGAAAAATAAAATGTCCATAGTTCCTTTTAATATAACGTTTATTTGACAAAATGAACGAAATTGGGTAAATTGAGACTAAATGAGATGAAAATGATAGTTTCATGGGGCAAAATGAGACAAAATTAGTTTCAAAGAGTAAAGTGAGACCAAATAACAGCTTCTAGAGATAAACCAGTTTTAAGCCTAAATTAATGTCTCCACATATTATATCGAAAGTAGGGGTGGTTTTGGTACATTACCGTACCAAAACCTCTGTACCAATTACCATACCAAATATTTGGTACGGTAAAATCTATTACCATTACCATACCAAACTTTCGGTATATCGAATATCGGTATACCAAATAGTTTGGTTGGTATGGTATGCCAATGGTAATTGCCATTTTGTTTTACGTCACTTTGTTTGCCCAAAATCTAATATTTTTTAATTAATGTAGAAGCGTAAAAAATATAGAAAAAATATATAAACGCTCGTAATGACAAGCTTTACAACTTTCGTGAAGAGCTTAACTTTGAAATTCGCCATTATAATCATATAAATCATAGATCAAAATTTAACTATTGATTGTTGTTTGCATTTAAGCTTCATTTTTCTCATCAAATTTTGTCTTTTTTGGATTTTTTTTCTTTAAAACATGATCTATTAGAGGATGCAGGAAGATGAACAGTTTGGATCGTTGATATTATGTTCAAAGTTTTACAGTTAGTGAAAATATTGCTTGATATTTATAAAGTTTCTACAAACTATATGACATCGACTCATATTTCAGTTAACCATAAATATTGAAACATGATATCAAAGATCTAAACCGTTCATCTTCTTACATCCGCCAGATGATCATGTTTTCAAAAAAGAAAATTTAACAAATGAAATTCAGTAAGAAGAATAAAGCGTGAATGACAATCAACGGTTAAATATAAATTTAAGGTTTATGGATTATAGTGTTTGATTTTGAAGCTGACCTCTTCATGAAAGTTGTAAAGCTTGTCATTATGAGTGATTGTATATATATATATTTTTACATTTTTTACACTTCTACAATAATTATTATTAATTTTGCCCTCAAATAATTATATGAATAAATACATAATATAATAATAATAATATTGGTAGGTATGGTATACCACCGGTACTGGTTTTGAGTACCAGTACCGTACCGAAACAGTATGAGACGGTACAAATATCGTACCATTACCAATTGGTACAAATTTTTGGTAATAATTTGGTATGGTATGGTTGGTAAGATGGTTGGTACAGTAATTTGGTAAAAATTTCCACCCCTAATCGAAAGGGTACTGCTACGAAGGTTAAATTTCTAAACTAAATCTTGTAATTATTTATATTAATTTATTATAGTTTCTTTCTAGCAATTTGCCTGCAAAAACCAATTAATAAGCCTAAATTAATTTGTCCACATAATCTCTAGCATTTCCCGATGGGATACCAAAGAACCGTACGTAATTATTTGTTATAGTTTTTTCTGTAATGATGTGAATCACGCCCTAGCTGACTACGATCATGATCTGTGTTACTCTTTATCTCTGAATTGTAAATAACCTAATGCAAATTTGCAAACTAATGTGATATTGAAGTTAATGATTTCTTAATTATACATTGTTAATTAAGAATAAACAGGTGCAACTATATACAGTTTCTAGACGTTGATGCGTGGCAGCTTTAGTGATATGTCTTGTCAGGTAAATTCAAATATAACAAAATATTCAATGGATTAGTCATAAGAGCATCTCCAATAATGTTCATATTTATTTACTTAATTTTTATAATATTTGTATGTTTTGCGCTGTTTATTGCTTTACTACCATATTTATATTTCACTTTTGCCTCCATGTATGCTTGACAGGTATGAGGCTTAGCATTGTATTCCTCTTAAGCAGTTGGCCCTTTAATTATCAGCTCCCTATAATATTACTTTAGGAGATTGCTTAAACAATTATACTTCAATAATACTCTTTAATTTAGAATTCTGGACAAATATGAATATGATTTTTATTCATAATATTATTAAATTAAGAAATTAATGTTAAGAATTCCCTTTTCACTCTTTAAATTTAGTAACTAATAGAAGAATTCCTATCTTAAGAGGTAATTAGGGATTGAAAATGGAATTTTTTAAAATCCTGTATAAAATTTAACTAAGAGCTCATCTAAAAATGTTTCTAACTTATCATTCATGTAAGTCAAATTTAATTAAAATTTAATTTATACAAATAGAGAAAAATAATACCCAACCATAAAAATAGTCGGAAATAAAAATATGATGAAAGAACCCGATGCAACAACTATCAGAAATATTGGCAAAGAGGGCAGATAAAAGTGAAACCAAATGCAGCCGCTTTGGGCAGTAGTTGTTAATGAATAAGCCACGTGTTCTCTCTGAAAGACAGAGAGATTAAATCAGACCAATATTCAAAGGTCGGTTGGTGACAGCCTGACAGGTCCATATCCAACTACTGAGGTCACACGGAAAGTGAGGCACAAAGGACAAAGTCTGAATAACAAGGAGGTGGATTGTTTATCTTCCCATTTCTATACTCTTCTTATATCATTCTGTTTATATGATCACGATTAAGCCATATCAACATTACTTTTTGTTTTATTATTTTTAAAAAAATTAATATAAAATATTAACGTAATTTAACCTTACAGGTAGACATAAGGAAAGTATGAAAATAAAAAGGCCGACAATCCACATTCCAATAAAAAAGTGACCTTTGATACTCAGTCGTCGTAGCACCGACGGTGAGTACAAGAGAGAGGAACAATATATATATATATAGATAGACCTTTTATACAAAGAGATTTTTATTTTTTAAAAAAAATAGGGATTAGATGTAGCGCTCATTTTACATCGAATTTTAACGTTTCGAACCTTTTATTTTGTTAATATCGATTTATAGATCATTCTTACAAAATTCAATTTAATTCGAAACCATTTGCCTATTTAATTATCAAGATCAAATTTCATTGTTTCTTATATAACAAAGTATTTGTTCATTTCTTTGAATCCAATTATATGTTTTAATTATTTTTTTGTTTGGTTAATATTTTGCAAAGATGATTTATGTGGTATAAATTAAAAAATAAACGGTTCAAATAGTTAAAATTCGACTAATCCTTATTTTTATATAAAAAAAATAAGAATCTCTTCCCTCCTCTCTATCTACCTATATATATACGCGCGCGCGCGCACAAATATTCTACATCATTAGTATAACCATTACCAGAACCCATCTAAAACACCCATTGCTCACAGCGTATGCAAAAGCTAAGTATGGATAAAAAGGCATCTGCCGGGAAGAGCTTGTACGGTGGTTCTCTTCATGTTCCTAGTGTTCAGGAATTCGTAAAGAAGCCAATACTCACAATCCCAACAAGATACTTACAGCCTCATGATCAAGATGGTAACCAAGAGCATGAGATGATCATCAATTCTGATCATCATGCTCCTCAAATACCATCCATTGACATGCAGAAATTGCTTTCCCAAGAATCAACCGATTCTGAAGCTGAACTAGCCAGGCTCCATTTTGCTTGCAAAGAGTGGGGTTTCTTCCAGGTAATTAAGTAAACTAGTTTTTCCACTTATATCTTTCATCAAATAGTTCTGATTGTTTTTCGCCCATGAGTTCGAAGAATTTGTCGATAATTATTTGTCTCGTTTGCGTAACCGTAATTAAAATAAGAGGAAATCAATGGATGAGGTGTTGGAATGAAGAGGAATCAAAATCAAATTCTTGTTGAAGCTGTTTACTTACATGTTATGAAATCGGAGTATAAATAAAATTGAATTTATATGAGTTATTTACCAATTCACTTGGATCAGAGTATAAATTAATATAATCATTAAAATGCCCTTATCTTTTTTATTTTATCTTTATATTTATTTTAAATATTTATTTTTATTTTTTTGATTAAACTGGAGTTAAAAAACCCTTAGCCAAATCATCTTCTCCGCAGTCCAAACAATTTAAAAATTTATAACCCACTCATCCTCCTTTACGCCCAGGAAAGCCACTAAACAAGATTATAATCCATCAAACAAGATTATAACCCACCTCAGTCTCTGCATTTTTACAATCTTCAAATCCTCCATTTCTCCGCCATCGTCAGGATCACTCCAATTTTTTTTTCGGTTACACACTAAATTATTCAGAATCCTGTTTTGGGTACTTTCTTCACCTGGATTTTTCTCAGAGCTTCCTATTATTTTCCCGGCATCCAAACAGGGAATGCACTTTTTTCTCTGGAATGAGCCAGCGAGCGAGAAGCATATCCACCGCCTGATGAGCCAGCAAGCGAGAGGGCATAATAGGAAGAAAAAATGCATTCCCAATTCCCTCAGCCTCCCGAAATTCAAATACTTCATCCATCCAAGGAATCTCACTCCTCCAATTTCAGGAATTGCATTCCTTATTTCAGGTGAGGTTCACCACACTGTTGATTCCCAGTATTTAGTAAACATCGAAACAATTTGTAATCGGAATTTAATTTCGTTTTTAGTCTAGTATCTTCATCTAGTCTTCGTTGGCGATGTGAAGATTAATACATAAAGGGGTCATCATATAATTAAAGACACGGACTCGTGGCACAAAATTTTTTGCACAAAATTTGACCGGGTTTTAAACATTAAATTATCCCACTATCAATAATTGAGATTTTAACCTTTGATTTTATTTTTTAAAAATAAAAACATACATTGGAAAAAATATATATGAAACCTTTTTTAATTAATTATGACTCTGATTCTCTCCCCAAATCCATTAAATTCCATTTTTTTTTCCTTTTCTCTTGGTCTTTTACCAACAATCTCTCATGTTCTGTGATTTCCTTATTGAAAGTTAACTCTAACTTGAAGTTCATACTTCATACAGTCTGACCAAAAAAAAAACTTCCATCTCTCTTCTCTATCCATCCTCACTTGAGATAATTTTTTGCTTCTGCTAACCGATGTCATATATTAATTGTTATGCAAGTCATATTCTGAATTCAAGATATAAATAACAAGGAAGGGGAAGAAATAGCGTTGGCAGAGATAGTACAATTTTGTTTCTTGATACTAATGTCGAAAAAGAGGAACCCGATTAGTCTCAAAATTACCCAGATTAAAACTAAAGAAGAAATGAATATACTGGATTAGGAAGATAATCAATTTTTTTAAATCAAATCAAATTTAGGTTCTTTCACAATGTGATAAAGGAAAAGAAACGGAACAACTCTGAAAATTCAATACGAAGGATTGCCTGCGTGGGGGAGATCATGCTCTTCCTTGGCCTGCAATGGTGAACAAAAACTGGAGATGGAGAGCCATTAAGAGTTTTCTTACTTGATTAACCAATGAAATCCGCAACATACGAGGCTTGAATCATTACTGTGCATTTAACTGTTATTTTGTATATAAGTTATAAAAAGTAACAATAATTTCTTATGAAGGGAAATTAATAATAATTAATTAGCTATCAGACTATATCTTAACCATTGATAGTGGGGTAATCTAATTGTTTAAAATTTGTGTCAAATCTTGCGTAAAAAATATGGTGTCAAAAAATAGTGTCACGGATCCACCTCAAATTAAGCTTAATTAGTAGTCCCACTTCTATTATTAAACTTTCCCTTGATTAATTTGTCGTTGGTTGAAATCAAGTGAGTTAAACTTAAAAATGGCCAGCCCACCAGCCGTAGTACTATGGTCTATTGATATTCATCTTTACATGTAAGTAAGAAGTCTTAGGTTTGATTTTTGCTGATGATAAATTTGAACCACATTATTGCTAGCCCATTGTTGTGAGGCTTAGCCCACTCCCTTAGTGTAGATAATATCGTTTTTAAAAAAAATAGTCAGCCCACCCTTTTGGAAATCATGGCTTCACCCTTTTGATTATTTAAGGACCGTTTTTGTGGATAAAACCATTTTTTGGTATTAATTTAATGGGCTGACAAGAAAAAAGTTGAGGTTTTACAATAAAATCAAGTGGCAACATAGGGTGTCATCCAACTACTTATAAGCACATGCAAGGTTTCTTCTCTCCCGTATTTGAGATTCATACTCTCAACACCGCCATTCACGTGTAGCAATTTTCAAGCCAACACATGGACAACACAAATTGGATGATGTAAAGTACATGTGGTCGTTGAACTTCATATGTGAGACCACATGCTCTGCTACTGTGAAGAAAGTTTACGGAAGCCTAGGGATTAAGCTATAAATTAGGTTGCCACAACAAAAATTTGGTTAATAGGTTGCTACAAAATGTATCAACATTTTTGTTGTTCTTTTCCTTGGTGAACTTGTCTACTTTCCTAACCTATGCTTTTTCACCTTGCTTGTATACTGAATTTTTTATAATTTGCTATTTCGTAGGTTTTTGGCCATAGTATTCACTCTATATATTTTTACAGATGGTGAACCATGGTGTGAGCTCTTCCGTGTTGGAGAAAATGAAGACAGAAACTCAAGAGTTCTTCAACCTACCCATGGAAGAGAAAAAAAAGTTCTCGCAACAGCCAGGAGACATTGAAGGTTTTGGACAAGCATTTGTAGTTTCTGAAGACCAAAAACTCGATTGGTCTGACATTTTCTTCTTGACCACCCTTCCTGTCCAATTGAGGAAGCCTCACCTACTCCCAAAGCTCCCTTCTCCTTTCAGGTCCTCACGCGATCTCAAATATATATATATATATATATATATATATATATATGTTTGTCTGCGATTTTGTGCAATATGAATGTGAATGCATGAATATATTGAAGAGTAATGTTATTTAGTAAAAGAAAAAAAAAAAGTGACCTCATTGCTGATATAGTGCTACATATAATGAGCAAATAATGTCAACAAATGTTACTGCTAACCTTAATTATAATGAGCAAATAATTATTACACATATTATTACCTTAATTATATATAAATTATATATAGTGCTACATATACGTACGAAAATATTATACCAATTAGTTTACCTCTACAAAATTGGTAATGAGCAAATAATTTATTTTTATATGTAAATTATTTTGTATGTATTGTTACATATATTGAGCTATGTATTGTCAAATAATTAATTTATTTTTTTATAATTATAGGTAAATTATTTTTTAAGCAAATAAAAATTCTTTTATTATGTAATTAAATAATTCATTTTGCATTATTCATTCTACATATACTGGGCACATTTTATTATTATAAGATATATGTACAAATAGTAAGTAAATTAATGTTGAATCAAATAAAACTGCTTTATTTTGTAGGTAAATTATTTTGCATATATTGTAATATATTTAGTCACATTTTAGAATTATAAGATAGATGTACAAATAATTCACCTATATTTTTTTAATGCAGAGAGACTTTAGAAACTTACTCATCGGAACTTAAAAACCTAGCCATAGCTATCCTATCACAAATGGAAAAAGCTTTGCAGATGGAAGCCAAGGAAGTGACCAACATATTCGAAGGTGGATTGCAAGCGGTGAGGGTGAACTATTACCCTCCGTGTCCTCAGCCGGGGAAAGTCCTCGGTCTGACCCCTCACTCTGATGGTGGAGCTCTCACCATCCTCCTTCAAGTCAATGAAATGGATGGCCTCCAAGTGAAGAAGGATGGGATTTGGGTTCCTGTGAAGCCACTACCGGATGCCTTTATTGTGAATATTGGAGACGTTCTAGAGGTAATGATTTTCACGGGTAACTTTAACCATTTGAATATTATCTTGCTCGATACATAAATAGATATGAAAATGTTATCCAACTGTCATTTTCATACCATTGACCGTCAGGTGATCAATTCTTTTTTAAATTTATATATAGTTCATATTTCAATTTAGTTTACACCGTAGGAAAATATTTGGTAAAAAACGAATTTTACTTACTCGGTACCAATTTGCACTCTGGTGAGTATATTATATAAAGAGTGTAGTGTTGCGTACGAAAGTTAGTTGAGTTGGTAAGGATCGTTCTTTTTGCTAAACCAATGTTTAAGTTAGAGTCTCCCTGCTGCCAGTCCATCTTGGTGAGCAACTTGTAAAAACAAAAAAAAAGGGCTAAAATCCCCTCTGTAAGTCCTCAAAGAGGCATGTAGCCAGTATGCCCTGAACCTGGAATGGGGTAGCCTCCTCTCGCTCTAAACTTTTTATTACCAGAAAAAAAAAAAAAAAAAAAAAAAAAAAGTGTAATGTTATCCATATCATGTTTACTGACTATATTGTTAAGCATGTAAATCTTTCACTCATAGCTTAGCTTAATCTTCAATAACGTTTTACTGCGTGAGTATGTCCTATATTTTGTTAGAGATGTGTTGAACAATTATTTCAAACAAAATCTTGATCCTTAATAATTTATACCTATTGCAGCTATTGCCACCTTTTTACTTTTAGTGTTTAAATATGTGCATGTATGCATGGCAGATTATAACAAATGGGACGTATCGTAGCATTGAACATCGTGCAACTGTGAACTCTGAAAAAGAAAGGCTCTCAATCGCCACATTTTACAACCCCAGAGTTGATGGTGAAATCGGCCCGGCCTCTAGCTTGATTACTGAGCAAACCCCAGCAACATTTAAAAGGCTGGGAGTTGAAGAATATTTCAAAATATTTTTTGAACGTAAGCTTCATGGGAAGTCTTGTCTTGACGAATTGAGGATTAAGTAATGATGTTAAGCAGTAGAGAGATCTATCTAAAGAGAATAAAAAGGTTTATGTTAATTATTTCTGAAGAGAATAAAAAGGTGTACGTTGTAAAATTAATATGCCACCAAATGATGTCTTAATTGGCAGAAATTATCATCTAATAATAAGCATGGATGCCATTTTCTGGTTGTTATAATGAGACAAACTAGTAATAATGTTAGTGAGACTATATTTTTGTACCATATTGATGTATTATCGTATGTGGCAAGTGATGCATACAACCAACATCCAATGAGATAAATTAATTGACTGGTGTGGCATGTACACATCACTTACCACATTAGATGGTACACTAATGTGGTTAAAAAATGTGGATTGCTAACTCACATTATGGAGTGAGTCTCACAAAAACAAGTATCAAAATGTGTATCAAAAGCGTGTATCTCCAAATTTCTTCCAATAATGTTATATTATTTCCATAAATCTTTATAATATTTGTATGTTTTGCAATCCGTTTGCTTTACTATCAAGCAGTTGTCCCTTTAGTCACTACTACAAAATTGGCTTAATGTATCAAAGGCTGGTGGCGATTTTATACAATATATATATATTGTCAGATAAGAAATTTTCGACAGTCTTTTTACATGATGTTGGATGACAAACCATTTATGTCGCTTATAATCAACATAAACTAAAAATGTTGGATATAACCGACACTAATGCATTGTTATCCAACAGAAATAATTTCTAGCGCTTTCATCCGACAAGATATGTTTTAATTTTCAAACTTCCTGCTTTTTTTGCACGAGGAATTGGTGGTGTCAGTTGTAACCGACGGAATTAGGAATTGGGCAGAGTGATGTCAATTGGCACATAGTGGTGTCGGTTTTAACCGACAACATTGCAGTTTGTGTCAGATACTGATTGAAGTAGGTTTTTCATTTTTTCAGAGTTGGTGTCAGTTTTGCCGACATTATTTACAATTACTGGTGCTTTTATCTGACAGGAATATGAAAATACCCTATTTCAAAACCCTCGTGCATCTCTTTCTCCTTCACTCTTCCTGCGCATTTGCACTTCCCTTCCCTTTCCCTTCCCCTTGCCCGCTGCACCCCCTTCTCTTTCCCTTTCCCTACTGCACTCCCCTTCCCCTTCCCTACTGCACTCCCATTCCCTTTTCCCCTTCCCCATTGCACTCCTCTTCCCCTTCCCTACTACACTTCTCCTTCACTGTCCATGGATGAACAATTCGAGGAGCAACTTGAGCATCCTAGAAGTGGTGAGTTTTAAATTATTTGTATTAAATCAAGTTTGTGTTTTGAATTTTGATTATGTTATTGCGTTACTGGAATCTAGGATTTCTTTTAATGCACTTTCTCTAAAAGAAAATATGGGGTTTCTTAGTTTATCCTAATGGTGAAATCATGGAGTTTCTTTTAGTGCATTTTCTCTAAAAGTCTCTTTAAGTATTTTTCTTGTCGCTAGACTACTGCTAACAAAGTTAGTAAGTTACAATGGTGAAAGAAGGAGCAAAGATGAAGGCCAGCCAGATACCTCCAGACAGCAGCGAAGCTACTCGGCCATTGCGAAAGTGGGTCAAAGCCTTTTAGAGAAACAAAGAGTAAATAAAACAAAGATTGAAGAAATAAATAGCTAGTTGTTCAATCCCTGTAAACTTTGAATCGTTTTGGATCATGTCCGGTGCGTTTTTATAAATCTGTTTACATGCTATTCTCTTTGAACTTTATTTTTTATTTTATTAAAACATAATTTATTTTTTAATTATTAATTGATTTAGTGGCAATTATGGACGACGATAGTATCTATTTATCCGACAGTTTAAGGGAACTAACCGACAACAATAGCCTTTTCGTGACACAAACAATACTGTCGGTTCTTTTATCCGCCATTACATGAATTTCTGTCGGATTTTTGCTAATATTCGACATAAATGAGTTTTTCTTGTCTTTTTTTTTTTTTTTTTAAATGACACTACTGGGTACGTTTGTAATAATGAATTAGCAGCGTGCAACTCAAGTGATCAAAGATCAATTATCCCTTAATTGAGGGTTTGTGTTCAATTTCATCTTTCTTCATTATCCTGTATATCTTTTCTTTTTATTTGATAGAACAATATTAGGGGTGCTAAATTTAGCTACATATATAACAGGTCAACCATAATTAAATATACAAAAGCATATCCAATTGTGCTATTTATTTTTTTAGTAAATTGTAACTAAAAATACTAAAAAGTTATTTTAGGAGCTCTTTAAAAAAATTGTATACCAATCATAGTCTCTAATTTAGGAGAGATTATCCAATCTACCCAGAATATGGGCGGAACACCACACGTTATTATAACAATTGGTGGGAAGTGTTTTTTCAAATGTCCCTCCAATTGTATAATGATATATGGTGTTCTACCTCATGTTTCGGGCACAGTAAAAAATCTCTTCATATACACGACAATTTTTGCCATCCGTAGAAATTATACTGTGCTACACAAAGATACATACAATATATATATATATATATATATATATATGTTCCTGTTTTGTGGTGTAATTTTCTCATTTATGAAGATGATAAAAAAAAACTTTTAATGAATCTTAAGTCAAAAGGCTAGGTAATTTAATTACCTGGGACCCCCACTCTATGTGTAACGATCCAAAATTTCTAATTTGGAAGCCAAACACACAGGTAGGACACAATAAAATAATGGTTAATTATAATTCTAACTAACCACACTAAAAAATAATCATTTTGTTTAATTTATGGCTGCATCTAACATCCTGGTTAGACTGCCTACGTACCATCCGCCACCCCAACCAAGGCTTGGGACATGTTCCTGGGTTCATGAGGAGTCCATTAGTAGTGATGGTGGCTGGAGTTAATTTCTGAAACGACGGATTGCCGATAAGGAACCTCGTCGCACCCCCCTCCCCGTGTGAATTTCCCAATTTCAAGGCCAATTTCCCTCGATTTTTGGGGTGGAATGGGTAGAGGGAAGGCTGTGGAGGTTTTTTTGGGTGGTGGCAACGATCGTTTCATCGGGAAAACAACGGAATCGGCATTGGGGTGTCTCGAATATTGGTCAGGTCGACGGAAAGGAACCGGGTCATGTGGAATCCGGTGTTCCTCCTTCCTCCTTTCCCCTTCATTTACTTGTTTTCTGATTGGGTAGTGCTCTCTCTCTCTCTCTCTCTCCTAGCCAATGCCACACACGTGGCATCTCACAATTATCTGGAGAAATCCAAATTATGGTCAAATGACCATTTCACCCCTAACTTCGCTCGTTCATATCTCATTCGTTATAACTCCGTTCACAAACAGTTTGCACCTACGCATTCGTGAGATCGAGCTCTATCCAAATATGCCAAGAAATATGATAAAATATATGAGGTTAAAATATGTCCTTGTTAATTACGTTTAGTCAACAAGGGACATTTTAGTCATTTCACTTTCTGAAGAAAAAAAAATTCCACATAATCACATATTTTAAAATTTCCAGGGTATTACACTATGCAAGCCAATGGAGTATGGCTTGTTCAGCTTCAGAATTGGTTGGTTCTTGCGAAAGCGATTTCTGCATGTCAATGGATGGTATTTGATGAGCATGATGATCTCATGCTTTTGTTGGTTTCTGAGTGGGATTGTGATTATCGGCTTCTTATTGAATAGGCACAGGAGGAAAGCCACCGTAAAAGCCCTTCCCGGCGATACCTTTGTTTCTTCCATAGCTTTGCCTAGTGCCTATGGTGTAAGCAAAGGATGTTTTGGATATATAAGATCTTTTTACATTCTCTCTCTCTCTCTCTCTCTCTCTCTCTCTCTCTCTCTCTCTCTCTCTCTCTCTCATGTTCGTGTTCAGTTATATATATCTTTCTCTAATCAAGCTATTTCCTTTTGATTTTAGAGTAAAACCTCTACTGTTTTTATGGACAAGAGCAAGTTATTCCACATTTAAAGTATAATGGTCACACATGCTCCACGTTACTTCACGTTACTTCATTTATCTACTCCAAAATTCTTGTACAGGTCCCTTTCATCATCCTCGTCATTTGGCCAACACGTCTCCCATCCAGCCACTGCTCACCCCATCTTCCTTCTACTGTTCTATGAGTCAAGAAATTCACGACAACTCCACTCTATAGGTGCCGGCACGTGTGTGCAGTGGCAAAGCCAGAAATTGTTGAGGGGATGGGCGAACTTATTTAAAAGAGTGCAATGTTCAAAAATATGTCAACAACCTAATCCTTTTATATAGTAGTGTCTTCCATAATTTTTCAATACAAACAAATTTCAATTGTTGCTGGCTAGATTTCGTGTCATAAAAATGTTGCATAATAGACTCGTTATCAATAAAAGCAAATACATCTCTCTCAATGTAAACAATCATGTTATTCCTCAACCCTTGATCTCCCATTTTGTACACAATGATGTTTATTATAGTAGAACAAGCTCTCTCCATTGAAGCGGTTGCAGCTAGTAACACCGAAACTAATATAAGAAGCTTATAAGCTATCATATAGCTTGCACACCTCCCGATCTTCACTAACTCCTTTGCAAGGTCACTAATTCCTCCCGGTCTTAGACTTTTAATCCTAGAGTAAAATATACTATATGACTACTAACTAATTAAACCAACAATTCAATTAATCAATAC
This sequence comes from Pyrus communis, assembly GCF_041283825.1. NCBI lineage: Eukaryota > Viridiplantae > Streptophyta > Magnoliopsida > Rosales > Rosaceae > Pyrus > Pyrus communis. Next base: position 30,019,014 of record NC_142575.1, read on the forward strand.
CAATAATCATACGAATTATTCAATATACCAAAATTCAATTCAATTCAATTAATCAGTAATCAATAACTATATTAGTGTATTACTCTATGATTCTGTATTAATTAAAATTTCGTATTAATTAATCAATTGGGGTTAAGTATAATATAAATTAAGAAATAAAAAAAATAAAAAAAAACAACATGAAAGGGGGACGTGTGAGGGCAGAGGTAATGGGGGACCAGTGGTCCCCACTTCAATTATTTTCTTTTAATCAACTAATTTAAACGCATCATTTGGTTAGAAAAAAAATTCAGAAAAAAAGAAAAAAACAAAAACAAAAACAAACAAACACTGCTGCATAGCAACAGGAATCTAGAAACCAGAAAGCAGGCTAAGCAACCATAACTTCCGACGGAATCAGAGGAGCAGAACCACCACTCCTAAGCTTAATTTCCGGCGAGAGAGAAGGGCGGACGTTCCTCCTTGTTCCTTTGCAACTTCGCCACTGTGTAACTGTCCAAAGCTTGGTTTAGTGGTCTAGATAGCATCCCATGCATCTTTATCATATTCATATTGTTTAATTTCTCAAAGGAATTTCATGGATTTTGCTCACATCAGTGGTCGCATAAGTCAAGCCAGAAGGAATCGTTACACAACAAATCATTGGGTGGGGGGATCACAATTATATATTTGATTGATGTCGGAGTGATTGTATAATCCACATTCTTTTCTTTCCACTTGTGCCTTTTGTGATTATGTGTACGCAAGTTGTTTTCTATTCTTTGAAAAATATTGTCTACAAGGCAGTAGTGCATGTAGAATAATAGTAGGTAGAGTTACCACTGAACTGCCATTGCTTAAACTGTCCAAGCTTGACGGCAGAAACTTGCGTGCAATGAGAATATATTTTTGAAAAATGCTAAGAAGATCAAAATTTTAAATTAATTTTTAAATCACATGACATGGTTGTTAATGATTGAATTATTAATCAACTGTTGGTTAACTTTATTTCTTATTGGTTACACATTATTTGATTTGTAAATTTAGTTTAATATATGAGTCTCCCTAACATTATCTTTTTAGAAAACTTGATTACATAATAGTGTTACGTCTCATGTCTTTTTCAAATTTGGGGTGTTCTCATGTATTCGTTGTTAAGGTTTTCAACTATGAGTTTGTCAAATATAGCATCATATCCAAGAAAGAAAAAGAAAATATAACCATAGTTTGTCGGAAAATGTTAAGGAGACCATTTTTTTACACATCAGTGTATTATCTCATGTGGCAAGTGCCACATCAATTAATGAACTTGTCTTGTTGAATGTTATTGTATGCATCACTTGCCATATAAGATGGTACATCAATGTGATACAAAAATGTAATTCCATAGCATTACTCCTAGTTTGTCTCATGATACAACTAGAGATGGCATCCACACTTATTATTTGGGCATATTAATTTTACAACATACACCTTTTATTCTCTTCAGAGATCTCTCTCTACTGATTAACATTATACTTAATCTTCATTTCGTCAAGAAAAGACTTTCCATTAAGCTTACGTTCAAATAATGCTTTGAAATATTCTTCAACTGCCACCCTTGTGTATGCTGCAGGTGTTTGCTTAGTGATCAAGCTGGAGGCCGGGCCAATCTCAGCACCAAATCTGGGGGAGTAAAATGTGGCGACTGAGAGCCTTTCTTTTTCAGAGTTCACAGTTGCATGATGCTCAATGCTACGATACGTCCCATTTGTTATAATCTGCCATGCATACATGCACATACTTGACCACTAAAAATGAAAAGTAATAGCTGCAATAGGTATAAATTATTAAGGATCAAGCTTTCTTTTTTTTTCTTTTTTTTTTAAATAATTGTTCGACATGTCTCTCAGAAAATATAGGACGCACTCACGCACTAAAAAAATTATTAAAGATTACGCTATGTGAAAGATTTACATGCTTAGCAATATAGTTAATAAATGACATGAATAACGCTACAGTCTTTATCCTCATTAGAGTGAATATTGGTACTGGGTAATGTTGGAGTTAAAAAAAAAAAATTTTACCAGATATTTTTATCCTCATCAGAGTGAATATTGGTACTGGGTAATTTTGGAGTAAAAAAAAAATTTTCCAGATATTTTTGTAAGTCACGGTGTAAAATTAAATTTGAACATAAACTATTATGGAGAGTAGTCTAACATCTTATAAGCCCTTACAAGGTTTTCACTGATGTGAGACTCTTTTGCTTTCACATCCTCACACAACCTCTCACGTGTGACAAATTTTCAAGCTAAACACGTGGACAACACTAACTGGGTGACGTGGAGCACGTGTGGCTGTTAGGCTTCGCACATGGGCCAACTTTCTCTATTACCATGAAAAAAGTTAGAGTTCCACTATAAAACCAATTAGCAATATCTATGAATAGTCTAATCTCTTATAAGCACATGTAAGATCTCTTCTTTTTCAAATGTAGGATTCATTATCAACATTCACCGGATAATCAATTATATGAAATTTGACAGTCAGATAACATTTTCATCTATGTATCTAGTAAGATAATATTCAAAATGTTTAAGTTACCAGTGAATATCATTACCTCTAGAATGTCTCCAATATTCACAATAAAGGCATCAGGTAGTGGTTTCACGGGAACCCAAATCCCATCTTTCTTTACTTGGAGGCCATCCATTTCGTTGATTTGTAGGAGGACGGTGAGGCCTACAGCATCAGAGTGAGGGGTCAGACCGATGACTGTCTCCGGCTGAGGACACGGAGGGTAATAGTTCATCCTCACCGCTTGCAATCCATCTTCGAATAAGTTGGTCACTTCCTTGGCTTCCGTCTGCAAAGCTTTTTCCATGTGTGATAGTATAGTCATGGCTAGGTTTTTCAGTTCCAATGAGTAAGTTTCGAAAGTCTCTCTGCATTGTAAAAATATAGGTAAATTATTTTCAGATATATCTGATAATAATAAAATGTGCCCAATATATGATTTGGATATAGTGGCATGAGTTGAAATATTTTTGGGTTTTAGTTAGATATTTAAAGTTAGGTACGTTTTTGTCTTAAAAAATAGAAGTTGTAAGGGTCTATTTCTAAGGAATTTCAAAATAAATTAGTTTTTAGTCTTTTAAATTGTAAAATAGAAAATTAGATTAATGTCAATGATTTTTTTAGAGGATTGATATTCTAGCTCAGTGTCTTATCTTCTCATCCACTTTAAGATTTCACAACATAATATTTGTTATCATTGACCAAAATATAACATTTATGTACTTTATAAAAAAAAACCTAAGATCAGAATCGCAACCCAGCTTTGGTTGTAAAGTGCTATAGCATAGATCCTCGTGATTTTGAGTTCGAAGACTGGTAACAATCAGATGCCTTGCCTCGTCTGCGTATCCTCCCTCACAGCGGCGTCGATGCCGGCTCGTAATGGGTTGCCAACCGCTATGTCCGGGACGTCATGATTAGTTCGAGGCTCGCAATGGGTTGTCAATCGCCATGTCCGCGAACACGCCGATTGACCTATGCTTGTTTTCTTTATCTAGTGTCTGGGTTCTTCTCGCTCTTTCGTGATGCCGTGCCATCTCGATTCGAGTTCTGCAACGAGAAAGTAGTGTACAGAGGAGGGTTAGATGGGCGAAGGTGGGGAGGTTTTGGAGCGGTGGTGGTCCTGCAGCAGTTGGAATTCGAGTGGTGGTCTGGGTGGTGTTGCGGTTGTGCGGGTAGGTTTTTACCGTTTGGTGGGATGTTGGTCTATCAGAGATTGTAAGCAATAAGGTCAGTTTTTATTTTTTTTATTTATTTTTATTTTATAAACTAAACAACATTACTCTTCGATATATCCGTGCATTCACATTCATAATGCACAAAATCACAGATAAACACATATGTTTGAGATCACAAGAGGACCTGAAAGGAGAAGGGAGCTTTGGGAATAGGTGAGGCCTCCTCAATTGGACAGGAAGAGTGTTCAAGAAGAACATGTCAGCCCAGTCGAGTTTTTGGTCTTCAGAAATTACAAAGGCTTGTCCAAAACCTTCCACGTCTCCTGGCTGTTGCCAAAACCTTTTCTTCTCTTCTGTGGGTAGGTTGAAGAAGTCTTGAATTTCTGTCTTTATTTTCCCCACCAAGGAAGAGCTCACACCATGGTTCACCAACTGTAAAAATATATAGAGTGAATACTATGGCCAAAAGCCTACGAATTAGCAAATTCTAAAAATTCAGTATGCAGGCAAGGTGAAAAAGGATAGGTTAGGACTAGAAAGTAGCCAAGTTCACCAAGAAAAAGAACAAAAAACTAAATGTACTTTGATGGTATGAGTCAGTTTAAAAGACTATTTGTGATAAAAACCTATACATCTTGTGGGACATATTTATGTGCCATATCAGCATACAACATGATTTTTGACAGAATTGTGACAAAAGACTACGTTGATTTGTGACACCTATTTTCAGATATTACATTGATCGATTTTCAAGATCATGGATTATCTTGATGGTGGGAGCCAATTTCATAGACGATTTTTGATAAAAACCTTATATTTAATTACATGATTACATATTTATGTACTGATCTTCACATCGCCAACGAAGACTAGATGACATACTAGACTAAATGATCATCGAGAAGTTCTCGTGGACAAAAAACAATCAGAACAATCTGATGAAAGATGTAAGTGGAATAAGCTAGGTAATCTAATTACCTGGAAGAAACCCCATTCTTTGCAAGCAAAATGGAGCCTGGCTAGTTCAGATTCGGAACTGGTTGATTCTTGGGAAAGCAATTTCTGCATGTCAATGGATGGTATTTGATGAGCATGATGATCAGAATTGATGATCATTTCATGCTCTTGGTTACCATCTTGATGATGAGGCCGTATGTATCTTGGTGGGATTGTGGTTATTGGCTTCTTTACTAATTCTTGAACACTAGGCACAAGAAGAGAACCACCGTACATGCTCTTTCCGGCAGATGCCTTTTCTTCCATAGCTTTTGCGTAATGGGTGTTTTAGACAGGCTCTGGTAATGGTATATATACTAAAATATTTGTGTGTGTGGGTGGCTGTGTGTGTGTGGATATTGTCCCTCTCTCTTCGGTGGATACTTCGGTGCTACGTCCCTCTCTCTTCGGTGGATATTGTCCCTCTCTCTTCGGTGCTACAACGGCTGATGATCAAAGTTAGCTTTGTTACGTATAGAGACTTTGTCCTTTGTGTCTCGATACGGAGAGATTTTTCAATATGATCGGAACATAAGATGATATACCACGTGTCATTATACATATAGTGAGATATGTGTGTTAAAAAGCTAATAACTTAAAAACCATAATTTTTCACCATTTATATAAAAACACATGATGTATTATCCATATTCCGATCACAACAAAAATTTTCTCCCCGATATGGACCAGTCACCAACCCACGTTTTATCTGATTAGAATTGTCTCTCTTTTTTCCAGAAAGTCAAGTGGTTTCGGCCTTTATAATTAAAAAGGAATATGTCTATTTTTTCCGGTGTAATCTTATTCTTAATCAACAAGATATCAATTAAGATCGACTCACGCGAATACTAAATTACATTATCTCCAATGATAATGAATGTCTTAAATGAACTCTTAGCTAAATTTTAGAGAGCATTAGAAAAAATTCATCTTCAATCACACTCCCTATCCATTTTCTATCTCGAATAATTTTTTAGTGTGTCCGAAACACAGATGGTATACCATATGCCATTATATAAATAGAATAAAGTTTTATTTTCGAGTTGCTAATTCTTTTAATACAATTATCTCACCAATGATATTGTTACATGTAATGTATCATCCCTTATTCCGCACACATTTAAAATTCTTTGTGTATATGAATCATAATCGTGGGGATGATTCCCATTTTTTAAACGCGATGGTGCAAATTTGATAACCCCGTCCCGATACAGTTAATAATATTATAAAAATGTAATTTTATAATCTTTGAAGTTCTCGTTTTCTTCGCTGGTCAAATTTAGGAGTCATCTTTTTAGTATTTAATGTTGCTTTCAACATTATGGGTTGTTTGGATGTGCTTTTAAAATGATTGAAAGTGTTTTTAGAGAAAATTGTTATAGATTCCAGTACTAGTTATGTGTTTCTTCCAGAAAGTACTTTAAATGCTTTTCCAAGATTCACTCGTATTTTTACTAAAGATTGGTTTTAAAAACATTTTCACTAAAAGCGCTTTCAGTTATTTTAAAAGTACATCCAAACGAGCTCTATATGATTTCAATAAAACTTATGGTGGTGCCCTGTACGTATACCTGATGGAGGTGTCCTATAACAGAGCGGTTATGATATTTGCATTCCCCGATCCGACCCGACCCACCGCCATTGGCATCCCTAAGATTAGGCAATCTAAGGGTTATTCTCTTGACATGTGTCATAAGATTAGGCAATTAGTTAAGAGTTTGTTATATCTGTTAGCTTAGTCTATAAGCTACCTTAGTTACATATATATACTACAATGTAAATGTATTGTGTTTGTTAGTGAAAAGATCAATACGAACAAGATTACTTCTCTCTCTAAGTTCTCTCTTTCTCTCTTTCTCTCTCTCTCTCTCTATTTTTGCATTCTCTGATGCACTCATCTTCTCTACTGCAACAGATCAATCTTGGTTAACATGGTATCAATCACCATTCAAGCTTCATCAGCTCTTTCACCAACACAAGCGTAAAGACTTGACGGTTCTTCGATCTTGGAATCTTTGCTTCCGCTACTACTACTACAATCTTCTCGTGATACCTTCTTGTTCTTCAATCACAGGTTCTTTCTTTCTGATTTAGGGTTCTGCGTCTCTAATTTTGGGACACTTTCTTCGATTCAAGTTATGCACACCAACTATTTGTGTTTTGTTCTCTATACATCATTTTATTGAAGATTCAACAATGGTGACCGCCAATCAGTTACAGATATTGCAGTCTCCTATTACTTCTCTAATTTCATCGGTTTCAACCTTTGTAACCATGAAATTGAATGATACCAATTACTTGATGTGGCATTTCCAAATGCAGTTTTTACTGGAAGGTCATGGAATTATGGGGTTTATCGATGGTTCTACACCATGTCCATCTCGGTTTCTTACTCCAGATTTTGGTGATTCCGAAATTTCTTCTGGACAACAGTCTGATCAGTTTCTTGCTTGCAAGGAATCTGATGAATATTTGGTTTGGAGGATGCATGATAGAGCATTGATGTAGCTTATCACAACTATTTTATCACCACCAGCCATTTCCTGTATGATTGGAAGCACAAGTGCTCAGGACCTATGGACTCGCCTCAGGGAACAGTTTTCTACTGTTACTCGGACAAGCATATTTCAGATGAAATCTGAGTTGCAAACTATCAAGAAAGGTATTGATTCCATTAATGTGTATCTTCAAATAATCAAATAAGCTAGGGATTATTTGTCTGTTACTGGTGTCTATTTTGAAGATAATGATATTGTGATCCTTACACTTAATGGCCTACCATCTGAGTATAATACAATTAGGTATCTGATTAAGGGGCGTGAATCTGTTATTTCTCTGAAAGATCTTCAGTCACAATTGCTTGTTAAAGAAGTAATGATTGAGACTTTTCATACTTCTCCAATGCTTAATGCATTAATGGCTCATTCACCTAATTTTACTCAGAGACCTTCAAATTTTCAGTCTCAGACGCAATCTGGTGGGCCGTACACTTTCTATAACTCCAACTCTGGTTACAAATCTTTCAATAATCAGAACAATGGCAGATTTAAATTGAATAACAGGTTCAATAACTTAAAGCAAGTTTTCAATAATGGTAACATTGGTTCTAGAATCCTTGGTTCTGCTCCTCAATTTGGCAATCCTCATATCATCCCTTGTCAAATTTGTGTGAAGACAAATCATTTGGCTAACAATGTCGGTTTAGATCTTATCAAATGTGTCAAATTTGTGGCAAGAACAATCACATGGCTGCTACTTGCAGATTCAGAAATGCATCTTAATCTAATGGTTGTCAAATTTGTGGGAATTCAAATCATAATGCTGAGTTCTGTTTTCAAAAAAGATCATCCTCTCCAATGACAGCAATGTATGTCAACAATGCTTCTGGCAATTCAATATCAACTCAACTGCCCTCTGCACCACCTCAACAAGTTTGGATTACTGATACGGGTGCTACCAATCATATGACCACCGATTTGAATAATCTTTCTCTTGCTACATCATATCTATGTCATGAGTCTATTCAAACCAGCCAATGGTGAAGGTTTATCCATCTCTCACATTGGCTCTTCAACTCTTCAAACTCCACTGCAGTCATTTCAATTAAAATCTATTCTCTATGTTCCAAAGTTGACACAAAATCTGTTATATGTCCATCCAATATGTTTGGATAATAATTGCTGGTTAATTTTTTATGCCTTTTATTTCTGGATTTAGGACAAAACCACAGGGAGGATTTTGAACAAATGGCAGTGCCGTAATGGGTTATATCCGATCATTTATCCAACACATCCAGTTTCAACATAGAAGGCGTATGTGGCTACATATCTTGGACATCAAGTTACATCAAGACTTTGGCATCATAGATTAAGTCACCCCTCTAATAGCATTGTATCTCATATTCTTAGAAAATCAAATGTCTCTCGTACCTCTGATTCTTTACCTATTGTTTGTTCTCCATGGCTCAAAGGAAAATTTAGTAAACTGCCCTTTCCCATGTCTCCATCCAAATCTGCAAAACCTTTTGAGATAATACATAGTGATGTTTGGGGCCTGGCTCCTTGTATTTCTGTTGAAGGCTTCAAATATTATGTTACTTTCATTGATGAATGTACTAGGTTTTGTTGGATTTTCCAAATCTGCAATAAAAGTGAAGTTGGTACTACATTTGTCTTTTTTTATCACTTTATTGTCAACCAATTCAATGCTTTTGTTAAAGTGTTTCAGAGTGATGGTGGAGATGAACATATAGGCAAACCATCTCAAAATTTTATGGTGGACAAAGGCATTATTCACCACATGTCTTGTCCACATACCCCATAACAAAACAAGCTTGCCGAGAGGAAACATAGACACATTATCGAGACATCCATTACCTTATTACAAACAGCCTATTTACCACCTTCATTTTGGTCATTTGCTTGTCAAGCTTCGGTCTATCTCATCAATAGGATGCTGTCATCAACATTGGAAAATAAATCACCTTTTGAGGCCTTGTTTAACTCCATTCCTGAGATTAATCACCTTAGAGTATTTGGTTGTTCATGATATCCTTTGCTTAGACCTTATAATCATACTAAACTGCAACCTAGAACCACAAAATGTATTTTCTTGGGGTATGCCTCAAAGTATAAAGGCTATATCTGTTTTGAGGTTCACAAAAAGAAGAGTGTTTATATCTCATCATGTTCTATTTGATGAGACAGAATATCCATACATTACTCTGGTTTCTCAATGCTCTAATGTACTTACTCCATTGCCTATTATTTCCACATCCACACTTGTGTTAACCCTAAATCTTAACAATGTTATCGTCACACCTCAGTTTAACTGTATGCCTATTATACCATCAGTCTCTCATACACCAAGCCTAGAATTTGTGCCTCTATCAGCTGCAATTAGTCCTACAAATTTGAATGATCACAGTTCTGCAACTTTAAGTGATTCAAGCTCCAGTTTCTCTACTGCCACTCCACCTATTACTGGCACTACACAACAATCCTCTCATTCACTCTATGTGGTTCCTGAATTTCAGGGAGAACAACTTCAAATGGTTTTGTCCATACCATCTTCACCCTATGAAAACTCGGTCCAAGAGTGGCATTTCTGAAAAGATTGCTCTACTAGCTTCTGTTCATGAAAATGGTGGTGCTGATCTTACCAAAGTTGAACCTGCAACATACAAATCAGCATTAAAATCTCCAGTATGGTTGGCTGCAATGCAAGATGAGTTGAGTGCTCTACATAATCAAGGAACCTGGTCTCTTGTACCTCTTCCTCCTCACAGAGACTTGGTAGGCTACAAGTGGGTGTTCAAGATTAAAAAAAATGCATGTCACATCCCGGCCCGGGCCCCCATCACATCCCGGGCTTGTCTCCACCGTAGCACGATATTGTCCGCTTTAGGCCCTGACCATGCCCTCAAGGTTTTGTTTCTGGGAACTCATATGAGAATTTCCTAGTGGGTCACCCATCCTGGGACTGCTCTCGCGCGAACTCGCTTAACTTCGAAGTTCCAATGGAACCCGAAGCCAATGAGCTCTCAAAAGGCCTCGTGTTAGGTAGAGATGGTAATATACATATAAGGCTTACAGGATCCACTCCCATGGGCGATATGGGATGTTACAATCCACCCCCTGTAGGGGCTCGACGTCCTCGTCAACACCCATCCGACCGGGGATTGGCTCTGATACCAAATTGTCACATCCCGACCCGAGCCCCCACCACATCCCAGGCTCGTCTTCACCGTAGCACAATATTGTCCACTTTGGGCCCCGACCACGCCATCACGGTTTTGTTTCTAGGAACTCACACAAGAATTTCCCGGTGGGTCACCCATCCTGAGATTGCTCTCACGTGAACTCGCTTAACTTCGGAGTTCCAATGGAACTCGAAGCCAGTGAGCTCCCAAAAGGCCTCGTGCTAGGTAGAGATGAGAATACACATATAAGGCTTACACGATACACTCCCCTGGGCGATGTGGGATGTTACAATGCAGATGGTTCTATAGGGAGGTATAAGGCTCGATTGGTTGCAAAGGGTTTCAATCAAGAGAAAGGTATAGACTATGGTGAGACATTTAGTCCCGTGGTTAAACCAACCACTGTGCGGTTAGTCCTTGCTTTGGTTGCTCATTTTAATTGGAATCTTCGACAACTTGATATGAAAAATGCTTTTCTGCATGGTGTGCTACAAGAGGAAGTCTATATGGCTTAACCTCGTTGTTTTCTTGATTCCACTCATAATGACTATGTTTGTGAGTTACATAAGTTCTTATATGGTCTCAAGCAAGCCTCAAGGGCTTGGAATGACAGATTCACTAGTTTCTTGCCGACTTTGGGTTTTAAATTCACCTATAGTGATTCCTCTTTATTTGTTAAAGCTGTGAATGGTTGTGATTCTCCTCTTATATGTGGATGACATTATCATCACGGGGAGTGCATCTCAAGCAATATCAGATGTTATACATGCTCTTACTCAAGAGTTTGATATCAAAGACCTTGGGCCATTACATTACTTCCCTAGTATTTAGGTTGTTCATAAGAAAGATGGCTTATGCCTATCTCAAGACAAATATGTTAGTGATTTGCTCATTAAGTCTGGAATGGAATTGTCTAAACCATGTGCTACTCCTTGCCTACCTTACAATAGATTGTTGAATGATGATGGGAAGCTTTACAATAATCCAGCATTATATAAAAGCCTTGTGGGAGCACTTCAATACCTCATCTTTACTCGACCTGATATTGCATTCACCATGGCAGTTAAACGAATTCTAAGGTATCTCAAGGCTACTAAAGGCTGTGGACTTCATTATACCACATGAAGATTGGATTTACAAGCATTTAGTGATGTGATTGGGTAGGGGATCCCAATGATAGGAGATCCACTACAGGGCTGGTTGTTTTTCTTGGCTCAAACCCCATCTCATGGTCCTCCAAGAAACAAAATACTATATCTCATTCTTCCAATGAAGCTGAATATCAAGCATTGTCTACAACGGCTGCTGAGATTGATTGGATAAAACAATTGTTACAGGTTCTGCAAGTTCCTATTTCTGGAACACCTACTCTATATTGTGATAATCTCTCAGCCATTGCTCTTACATGTAATCCTGTCTAACATCAGCGAACAAAACATATTGAAATTGATGTCCATTTTGTGAGGAAACGGGTGGCAAAACAAGTGTTGTTGGTTCAATTTGTTTCTTCACTTAAGCAATTTGCTAATATATGAACTAAAAGGAGTAGTCAATCTAAAGGTTATTCTCTTGACATGTGTCATAAGATTAGACAATTAGTTAAGAGTTTGTTATATCTATTAGCTTAGTCTGTAAGCTACCTTAGTTACATATATATACTACAATGCAAATGTACTGTGTTAGTTTGTGAAAAGAGTGTTAGTTTGTGAAAAGATCAATACGAACAAGATTACTTAATTCTCTCTCTCTCTCTCTCTCTCTCTCTCTCTGTCTCTCTCTCTCTCTCTCTCTCTCTCTGTCTGCATTCTCTGCTGCACTCATCTTCTCTACTGCAACAGATCAATCTTGGTTAACACCCTAAATAATGTCTTGCCATTAGTATGTCAATTTGATTATTGCAAATGTGCGTATTTTTCACTTCTCGTTATTTACTTCTTAAGAGATTTATACTTTGGAAAATTATCTTGGTCAAATTACCATGATGATAATGTGGATTATCTTTTGCATAACGGACGAGTGAGAAGACTCCAAGGGCTGCAAGGAATTCAAATATATATGTTCATTATCTAAACCTACCTCGGAAACTACCATAAAGTTCTCACTGAACTTTAGGAAACGTGCTGGATCGGAGGCAAAGGTTGAATGGAAGTTGATGTCTACATTAAAATGTGTGATATTTCCAGGTGGGTAGCTTTGCAATTTGGTTTGCGTGGCTACAGCTTACTAAGATAAGGTTGAACCTTATAAAGCTATGATGGCTAAATGGGATTGGTTGACAGGACAAGCACAGTTGCATGCATTGGTTGAAAGGAAATGAGGATGGTAAAAGCAACCAGATAATGGTCAGGAGGAAGAATTGTAATTGAATTGCATTTCTTTATCAATTGCATGGATGCATCTGCGCATTCAACTCGGGAAAGAGAGTTTTTTGGTTGGAAAAAGGAGCCTCATTCAAGGACTTCCATTAGAAATTAGTCAGCGTGGCTGAGCAATTTAGCTTTTATATATATGAGCATTTTTTCTCACCACCAGAATAATGGTGTATGTTTACCATACACTTAATCTTCTGTCATGTGTCATTTTATCTAATTTTAGTTAACTTTCATATTAATTATTACTTTTTCAATTTTGAAAAATATTAACCAAGATTAAATGAAAAGACACATGATAAATTATTAATTAGGTGTATGATGAGCATGCATACACCATAGTTTATCATGGTAAGCAAAATTCTCTCATTATAAATATGAGATATTCTGCAATATTGGAGAGACTTTTTAACTCAATGCACAAAAATGCCCTATGCAAATTCTCGTTTTACGCAAAACCCTCTCAAACATTTGAGAAAACAATAACTCTCCTAACTTCATCAACACATCTTCAGTTTAGATTAATAGCACTATGTTGACAATCGGCAACATCTTCAGTTTCAATTAACCCAATGTTGTAGAATCAGGCGACGGAAGAGCATCTTCAGTTTGGAGTAATAGCCCTGTTTTGAGTTCAGCCGGTTGTCTATCCAAGTCTCTGTTAGTAAGTAGTCTTCGGTCTTTTTATTGAAAAATGTCTCTCATTAGACTTCTCAGCGAAGTAAGGTGTTTACTAAACCATTCAATGTTCATCATATTGAAAGTTGAACCTTATTTGAACTTCAAAGTGACTAGCAACCTTGTCTTCAAGCTTTAGAACCCAGAGGCCGAGACGAGTCCCGTCCTTAGCCGTGATCGCTCAAATACAAAAGTCAGCAGCACGTTCGACACCAGAACCACGTTCATTTTACTCGTCGATCGAGCTTGGCCAGCGCGTCATGTAGGCTAAGTAGCTTTTAGGGTCAACAATATATAATCAAGTAATTGCATGACAATGCTTAATTGACTTGGATGCCACCATGACTTTCTTTTTGTCAATTCACGTATATAAATACATTTAAAATATGTAAGTTGCGCGTAGCATGCCGTGATTCAAAAAATGTCTTCTACACACACGTGAGCACGTGCATGAAGGCTAGTTAAAAATAAAACACAAAAAAATCACCATTAGGCAAACTCGAACCCAGTTCCTTGGTCAGGGATAATACTCTCAAGAAAATTGTACTTAGAGAACAATTTAGTATATCATTGCACGTTTAAATTTATATATGAATATACAGGTAAAGTAAAATCGTAAATCAGGACCCTGTCGAATTTGGGAGCCTTGTACGGTAGCACCACTTACACACCCTCAGAGCCGGCATTGGGGGGTCGCAGTATATATTGGTAATTTGTGAGGTGTGTAGAGGTTGAAATAGAAACAGCAATGCATGAAAACAACGTATTGGTCCAGGAAAATCATGTTGCAACTTACTATACTAGTTGTGGCTACTATGACTTTGGCGGCCAACCTGATGACGATCAAGATTAATTAAGAATTGAGTTGGTGACCTTATTCTTCCGGCAAATTCAATACACAAATCACCTATGACGTGATATACAAGGCAAGTTGATTATTACGTACTCAGCTATATATATTAAAAAGCAAGAGAAAAATAGAGCAATGATCCTGAACTTTGGCTCAATTAGAGATTTAGTCTATAAACTAAAAATATGTGAGTATTTGTCCTTTAACTTGTTATAATGTGGAGCAATAATCTTTTTAGTTAACTTTGTTAAAACTTCCATCCAAATTAAAGGGTTTTTTTTTTTTTTTTTTGGTCAAATAATAGATTTTGTTAGATTAGATGTTAGATTAGCCATCAACGGGGCTTGAACCCACGCCGTTATGCAAGGGCTCAAAACCTTTCCACCACTATGGTAAAGGGCCACTTGCCAAAATAAAGGGTTTAAAAAGGGCAGAAAAAATGGATAGAAATTCTAACAGAGTTAGCTAGAAGGACTATTGCTCCACGTTATTACAAGTTCAGGGACTAACACTCACACATTTTTAGTTCAGAAATCAAAGCTCAGATTGAGCTAAAGCTGAGGGTTCATTGGTCCAATCTCAAAAGCAAACAATATTGTGTGTTAGAAAAAGGAAAAAAAAAAATCTCATCTTGGTCCATAATTAATTTCTTATATAGAACCAACACAAAAACTATGGCAAAGCAACTATATGGTGTACTAATGTCATCCTAATAATATCATTACCTTCTCTTAAGTTACTTGGTAAACAATACAAATATGGTATGAAAAAAGGGATAAATGTATTATTACTCTAAATTCAAGTTTTTTTTTCCCTAGTCATGTTGGCTACTATACTTACACTTTGCCTACGTATTTTAAATTTGCTATTTCGTATGATTTTCGCTGCGTTCTTAAATAATTTTAACCGCAAATATGTAGGTTCTTTCACTAACTAACTTGGCAATTAGAAAGCAATCATGAAGGCATCATATCTATGTATGTTGCAGTTGGTAAACCACTGTGTGAGCTCTTCCTTGTTGGAGAAAATGAAGACAGAAACTCAAAAGAGTTCTTCAACCTACCCATGGAAGAAAAGAAAAGTTTTGGCAACAACCAGGAGACACTGAAGGTTTTGGACAAGCCTTCGTAGTTTCTGAAAACCTAAAACTCGATTGGTCTGACGTTTTCATCTTGACCACCTTGTTTGGACTAAAATTAAACAGTTGGCCTGTTGAAGGCCCAACGTGTCACTCATGTTTCTGTTGTTGGATATTTAACCTTAACAGGAATGAACAGTGAACGTCCCAAAGGCTTTGAAAACACTTTTGACATGAAAACCTTTTACTTGAGCCTTATATTAGTGAAGCGCGCAATTTACATTGAGCGAAGGGAAATGGGGCCTCTTTCCTTGCGTAATGGTATAAGCTTGCCTGACTAAGACCGACTTGTTGAACAGAGATGAAACTCGACCACAATGATCTAGGACTCCCGCGTGGAAGGGCTCTCGCTCAAAGAATCAAAGGTACGCCGGAAATAACAAGCTGATGACTCCCAAGAGCTCTCGTCGACGCCCTCAAGCTTGGATAGTTTGGGCAGTAGCATAATTTCAGTTACTCTACAAGTATCATTTGCCTTATCCATTAAGTCAACATATATACAAGATTAGAAAACAAAGCCTTATTATTAATTACTATTATCCAACAGCGCATACACATAATTACAGAAGGCACAATTGGAAAGGAAAAAATTGGGATTACACTACCACTCCACCCTCCTCAAATCTAAAGACTCTCACTCCTCTTGAATACCCCCATTAAACCCACTTAAGACAATCCATACTGAACAGCTCCAGTGTTCCGGTGAGCAGCTACAGCTACGGCTGCAGCACCTACAGGACCAAACTGAGATTGCGCCTGCAGTAATTTTGAATCTATCGAGTTTAATTGATCTACTTTGGTGGGTGGTGGGTAGTATGGGTTCGTGTTGACTTCAATGGCCATGCCCGGCAAAGGTTTTGCTGCTAAGTTGCGCTGTTCGGGCTGGGGTTGCAGTTTAGCATGTGATTCATCCCTCCGTATCTCCGCTCCAGCCTTGTCTTGATTGGCAGTATGAGTTCTGAAGAAGCAGTGTGGAGTGACAGACTGAGGAGGAACTGCGTTTCTAGAGAATGTCCTTGGATCATAGGTTTCCTTCACATTTCTGCCATTCTCATATGGAAGAACTGGTCCAACAACTCGCCCAGGTTTTGCTGTAGGGGAAGGAAATATAATTAACACTGGTAAAGCAAAAACAAAAAACAAAACGAATAGATGCACCAATGTAATACTACTAGAGCAAAAGCGAAAACAAAACGGACAGATCTGAACTACCGCCCGCGCCATTGATTATCACATCCCATAGCTAATGCTTGACAAGAAGGCAGTGGATTACCTGTTGGCACCCTCGGCGGCGGCCGTGAAACCTTTGGTGCATTTCCAGAAGCGTCTGTTACTCTAAAACTGCTGGAAGCCTCCTGTGTCTGCCAGTTTTCATATGATAGCAAATTTGGCTGTGCATTAGGGGGGATTGTACTCGAGTGAACAGTGGACCTGAAGACAAGGAATATGATTGGATACGCAAATTCACAATAACATGCATAATCAAAGAAAAACTCTCAAAATCAAAATCTTTACTGATGAAAACATAAGACTAACATTGACCTACAATGAAAGGAACTTGAAAATAACATACCGTGGAAGGGAGACGTGCTTCCTCTCTGGAGGAACAACCGATCCAGTTTTCCCACCATTTTCCTCAAGATAAGCAAACTGCTTTCTGAATTGGCCTATAGCACTGCATTGAACAAATGTTATAAATATATGGAAACAGCAAATTCTATATAACAAGAAAAAATGTAAGAGGATTATAGGATTGATAAGAAGTAAACACTCAACCTTGGATACATAAAACTTGTGCCTTCAGTTCCATTCATGTAGTCCTTAAGTAGCTGAGGATGGTATTCTAGTATTTCCCGGTAAATTAGTTCTCTTATGTCCTCTTTTATAACCCTTCGCCTTTCAAATTCAAATTCCATCTTTGAAATAGGCTGACAAGAGTGTTCTCTCTCAACTTTGGCTAGGCCCTTAAAGTAAGGATCAGCTAGTGCCTATATAAAACAAACAGAAAGAGGTTTTAGTCCCAACTGTGCTAAATGCATTTTGAGGAAACATTCATCTGGTGAAAGCACTCAATTAGACATAACACAAACCTGCTCGGCAGTTGGTCTGTCCTTTGGGTCAAAAGCCAATAGCCTTTGTAATAGGCAGAGTGCTAGAGGATCTGCCTTGGGAAATTTTTGTGTAAATGGCACAGGAGGTTTTCTCCGCATTTCCATCAAGTATTTCCTTGCCTTCTCATTTCTAACCTGAATGCAAAAATAGCCATGGCATTAGTAACTAGGGAAAAACAGCAATACACACGCATGTGTGCTTGAGAGAGAGAGAGAGAGAGAGAGAGAGAGAGGGGGGGGGGGAATAAATGGCACGTACTCCAGAGATGGTCTCTAGCGGAGGTGTTCCAAGGAGATCAGTGATCAAATCTAATTGATGAATGACACTTTTACCAGGAAACAATGGCTTCCCTGTCAATACCTCGGCAAAGATACAGCCAATACTCCATATATCAATTGCAGGTGTGTACTGCAAACAAGATGCAAGCAAAAATAAGATCATGGAACCAGAATTTGAAAGCTCATGAAGCACTTAAATCACTCCAGAGAAACGGACATAACCTGACACAATTACCTGAATGACAGATACAACTTCCAGGAGAATTCAATAGTCCTCCCTGAACAAGAATTATTATAATCTAGCATTACTGCTTACTATAAAGCACTCAGAAGACATTCCAGACAGAAATAAAAGCATGATTTCACCTATGTCAAACCAAGTAAATTTAAAACAAGTAGAAATTCCACAGGAGACTGTCCTAAGAGAAAAGTCAATAACAAACCATACAACATCATAACAGAACCAGTTTTACAGTCGAAAGAAAATGGAGAATGATCTAACTATATTGCCATTGGCTCTGAAATCTGAATATAAGTCATTGATGGTAGAAAATCCATACCTTGGAAAAGAATGACCCACATAGTTCTGGAGCTCTATACCACCGTGTTGCCACATAGTCCTATAAGTGCATCAAAAGAAGCAACATAGATGACATTAATTGATAAGCAGGTTTGAAACGTATAAAATTCTTTTGAAGGAAATTAGAAGCTTGAAAATTACTTACTGTCCAAAATATTGTTGTTGGAGTATCATTAAAAGCAACTCTTGCTAGTCCGAAATCACAAACTTTAAGCTTGCAATTTGCATTTGCCAGTATATTTTTTGGCTTAAGATCTCTATGATACACATTGGCTGCAACCAAAAACACTTATACTTATCATGAAATTCCCCCTTGGCTTTCCATAAATAACAAAAAAACTTAAAATAGAATATATCTACCATTCAAGAATTAATACAACTATGGATACATTCCGTACTTAAACACATTGTTTATGAAATTTAACAATGTATGGAAAAAACAAATAAAGGACAATGAGCATAAATGAGAAAAACAGGAGAGTCACCTGTATGCATATATTTCAATGCACGTAGCATCTGGTAAAGAAAGAATTGATGGTGTTCGCAGGTCAAGTCATCATTAGCCTTGATAACTTGGTGAAGATCAGACTCCATGAGCTCAAAAACAACATAAATATCTTTGAACTCCCTCTTTGAAGGTGGCAACATGATGCGCTTAATTTCGACAATATCAGGATGTCTTAAAAGTCTAAGCAACTTAACTTCACGCAAGATCCTAATAGCATCGGAGATGTGCTCAAAGATACCATGTATTTTCTTTATCGCAACTTTCTCCCCAGTATGTGTGTCAATAGCTGCACAAACAACCCCATAACTTCCTTTCCCTATGACTTCAAGAATCTTATATCTATTAGCTTCACCATATTCCGTGAAAAAGTCCATCTCTTTCAGCTCCTGAAAATAGCAAGAATAGATTTATAAAAACATGAACGTGCATATATAAATTCCAAAAATCAAACAAATTGCAACTTCCTTTTTACAACAAAATACAATGTCATAACATAAGTTTTATGATCAACTAGGTGGTAAGCAGAAAAATCCAGCAAATTTTCATGAACTGAAAGAAACAGCTTACGATCGGTCACAAAGCACCAATGATTTCATAACAAATGCTTCTTCCTAAGGTCAAGGTTTCCTTAACATATCTCAGTTTGTTAAAGTTATGTTAAAGAGTTACCAAGAGACCCTTTTTGTTTACATAGGAACCGAGGTATACATTGCAATAACTACAAACTCAAATGGCCCTCAAAGAAAGTAATAGAACAGGAGAATAGAATCAGGTGCCAGAAGAAAAGGGAGCAAATTAAAACAGTATGCTATGGTGGAGTATCTAACAGTTGTAAAAGGGACTAGATTCCTTGCTTTGAGTGCAATTCCACCACAAAGAAACAGAAAACAAAAAATAAAACACAATCTGTACCAACACCACATAAAAAAGAATATTCAAAACACATTCAGTAATTAAACTATTCTGCTTATTGGAGTGACCAAAACAAAATAAATAGCACCAATAGTAATAATTACTACAAAAACAGTAGCATCAACAAAACAACCCAAGAGAAAAAGCAATTGAACAGTTCACCAAAGAAACTGGAAACTGGAAAAAGAATGCCACCCAAAAACCAAATTGGGTTTATTACTAACCTTATAAATATGGATAATATGACGACAATTTTACATAACCCATAGAAAAATGTTAAAGAAAATCATAAACCCATTAAATTTTGAATGATATCTTCCAAATTCTGGAAAACATTCTCTAAGCAACCAAATCGATGATGATAACCACAACCCAGTTCTTCAAAAACTCCAAAATAAAAAATACAGAGAGATAACGAAAGATACCTTTTTTTGGTGATCAGGACGCATCATCTTCTTCTTGCTCTTCTAGTAATCGAACAAAATTCGAACTCCAAAAGAAAACGACTACTGATAAAGCTATAAATACAAAATCTTTGCACCAGGAAGAACAAGAAGAAGAAAATTAAACTATCCACATTTGCCCCAGTCCGAACGACGAGCCCAAAGTCCGTTCTAGCACAAACGCATACACCACCAACCTCTTCTCTTATCCAAATCCACACCCTCCCCTCAATTTCCCAATTTCCACAGATCCAGCAATCCCAAAACCCACCCCAAATTCAGAAAGGAAACCCTAGAAACTTTGGAAAAATCCAATTTCCAAACCCCCCAAGGATTGCTCGAAATTTGAAATTGGAAACCCTAGGCTCTCTTTGGGAACGAGAGATCCCGTAGGGCGGCGGTGGCGGCGTCGGATCGGAGAGAAGCGGAAGGGAATTCAAAGAAAAGGAAGAGAGAAGGAGAGAGGGAGGGAGAGAGAGAGAGAAAGAGAGATCGTCTTCGTCGTCGTCTTTTTTTTTATTTAATTGATAATTTTGATTTGTTCGATTTATCCACCACAACGGACTTTTTTTTATATTTTTAAATTTTGTCCGTCCAATACCGTTAGTGTATACTGCTGGCGCACGCGTCACTGGCCGTATTCGTAATTCTTTCAGATACTCTGCCTCTTTCGGTCATTTAACCATGGAGAACAATAAATTCCATCATATCCAGTTTGAATCCACTAAACTATATTTTACACGTGTTCAAATTTATTACGAGTTAGTAAGTTAATATTACCCTAAATATTCCCTTTTTTTCCCTTTTTTTTTTTTTTTTTTGTTTTTTACTAAAAAGTGAGACAACTTGTGGCAAATCATAATAATCCATTCCTTATAAGGGGCCAGGAAAACTCATAAAAGCATTTCAACATTCCCTAAATATTGGTTTAAAGAACCATTCTTTAAAAGAAAGAAAAAAAAAATTAAAATTGACAATATTCAGTCATTTTAATAGATAAACACAATATTTTCTATATATAGTTAGTTCTTATTTTGAAGATTTTTTATAGCAGTGATCTTTTATTACAATAAAAAGTTGAAAAATAAATTTATAATAAACTCATCATTCACAATATTCAAATATAAAATCTTTTAATTACAAGTGAGAAAAAGTATCACATTATCAATAATATCAAAGTGAAGAAAAAATGAATGGCTATAGCTATCTCGATCATCGAAGTTGTTTTTAGAAGAAAAAAAAAAGCTCGACATTAAATTAATTAATTGATTTTTATCACGATTTTCTTTTATTTTATTTAACTTGAGTTATTGTTTACCAAGTAACTTAAGAGAAGGTAATGATATTATTAGGATGACATTAGTACGCTATATAAGAAATTAATTATGGACCAAGAGGAGATTTTTTTTTTCTAACACACAATATTGTTTGCTTTTAAAATAATTGGAATAATAGACCCTCAACTTTAGCTTAATTGGAGCTTTGGTTTCTGAACTAAAAATTCGTGAGTGTTGATCCCTGAGGTCCTTTTAGCCAACTCTATTAGAATTTCTATCCATTTTTTTGCGTTTTTTAAACCCTTTAATTTGGATGGATGTTTTAACAAAGTTATTAGCTAAAAAGATTATTACTCCACATTATAACAAGTTTAAAGACAAATACTAACAGATTTTTAGTTCAGTGACTAAAGTTCCAATTGAACCAAAGTTTAGAATCATTGCTCAAAATTTATCTTGCTGTTTATAATACATGTAGCTGAGTACGTACTAATCAACTTGCCTTGTATATCAAGTCATAGGTGATTTGTGTATTGAAGTTGCCGGAAGAATAAGGTCACCAACTCAAATCTTAATTAATCTTGATCGTCATCAAGTTGGCCGCCAAAGTCATAGTAGCCACAACTAGTATAGTAAGCTGCAACATGATTTTCCTTGACCAATACGTTGTTTTCATGCGTTGCTGTTTCTGTTTCAACCTCTACACACCTCACAAATTACCAATGTATACTGCCACACACACACACACACTCTCTCTCTCTCTCTCTCTCTCTCTCTGATCCACTCGAGGAAGCAGATCGTCTCTCTCTCTCTTTCTGATCCACTCGAGGAAGCAGATCGTCAATTTCTTGGAGGTTGGCGTAGTGATGATCGTCTTGGTCATATATATACGGACATACGTACACATTCATGCACAAAACTACAACCAACGTCGACATACTTTCTATATGCACGCACTAGGGCTGACGAAGGAGAACTAAACACTCAATGGGAAAGTTTCTTGCCCATCAAATATATGTCAAATACAAGCATTGGTTACAAACATCAACCGAGCGAGGGTTTATGCAAACACACAACTATTACAATTTGAAGCTCATATTACACAATAGACTGACTTGTGTATATCAACTCACTCGGGGAGAAATTAGAAAATTAGTTTACTGGGGCACAACTAATTAAGTAGCAGCATACGCGCGCACAGCTCTATCTACCCAATAATAGTGCACATCGTCAAAATTGTTTTCTGGTCTTTTCGGTGAGGCACTTTGCTAAGCACTTGACCGATATATCATTTGTGTGCTTAGCGTACATTCCCACCCTTTAGTACTACTCTTTCATTTTTTTTCTTTAGGTTAGTATTTTTTTTTTTCTAGTGCAACGATACATTTTACACTAAAGGGAAGTGAGAGTTCGGCTAAACCATACAATGGGCAAGCTAATTTGATATCAAATTCGTTATCCACAAGATTCGAACTTAAGACCTCTCACTTACAAATGAAGAGGAATACCACCAGACCATATTACTAAATGCTAAGTCAGTATTGTTATGATGAATAAAACAATATGTATAGAGTCGGGAGTCATAATTTATAAGACGATTGGTAGGAGGAGAGTTAATAAAATGACCAACTTTGAATTTTCTTTCAATGATGGTGTCCTGAAGTGCCATAACCAACTTTGATATCCGCTTTCCAATGGTCTTGAACGAGGATTAAGTGATAGAGTTAAAATAAAGAAATGTCAATGTTATTTAGTTTTGGTTTTTTAGTCAAAATGGTCTCTGAGATTTGCATAATACATCATTTTGGTCCTTGAGATTGAAAATCAATAGAAATGGCCCCTGAGATTGTCCACCATCCATTATTTTGGTCATTCCGTTAAAAACTCGTTAATGTCCCAGAGCTCTTGGCCAAAAGTTTGGGCAATTTTCAAAGCTTCGTAACTCAATAGTTTCTTAACCAAATTCGACCCATAATATATCAAAATGAAGATCGAAAAGTGTAGAACAATATTATACCTATTTGGAAGCCCAATGGTTGCCGGAGATGGCCGGAAAATAGCCTGAAATGTGACTGGTCCGTAGAAAAACTAGAAAACTAGCCAGAAACTGGGTAAACTTACGTTCGTAACTTCTTCAATACTCAACGAAATCAAGTGATTCAAAAACAAAAATCATACTTCTCGACAAGACGAAGATAATGGTACCTTTCTTGATGGCTAAATCTTCGTGGTTTGACCGAAAAAC
This sequence comes from Pyrus communis, assembly GCF_041283825.1. Classification (NCBI taxonomy): domain Eukaryota; kingdom Viridiplantae; phylum Streptophyta; class Magnoliopsida; order Rosales; family Rosaceae; genus Pyrus; species Pyrus communis. Next base: position 30,042,817 of record NC_142575.1, read on the forward strand.
GGCTCGAAAGTGGTTGTCTTGGTCTCGAATTAGCCACTTTTGAGCCGTTTTTCGGCCAAACTACATCGAATTAGCCGTCAAGAAGGACAATTCTCTTTGTCTCGTTGAGAAGTATGATTTTCGTTTTTGAATTACTTGATTTCGTTGAGTATTGAAGAAGTTATGAACGTTTAAAGTTTACCCAGTTTCAGGTGAGTTTTCCAGTTTTTTCCCTACCAATCACCTTTCAGGCTATTTTCCGGTCATCTCCAGCAACCATTGGACTGCTAAATAAGTATAATCTTATGCTACACTTTCCGATCTTCATTTTGATATATTACAGGTCAAATTGGGTTTAGAAACGATTGAGTTACGAAACTTTGAAAATTGCTCAAACTTTCGGCCAAGATCTCTGAGACACTAAACGGAGTTTTTAACGGAATGACCAAAATAATGGATGATAGATCTCAGAGACCATTTCTATTGATTTTCAATCTCAATGACTAAAGTGATGTGTTATGCAAATCTCAAAGACTATTTTGATTTAAAAGCCTTTAGTTTTTTATGATACTTTTGTCGAATTACTGAAAACTAAAGTAAACTCACTCACTCACTAGAAGCCAAGAAGTATTCTAGCAAATCATAGAAAGTCTTTGAAACGTTTGTGGTCAGATAGCTCCGACAGCCGAGAGGGCACTGAAACCTCACAACAAGAACAAGCATAGCTGCACAACACATACTGTCAACCCAAGAGCTCAAAACATTTCTGATGCCTAACAAACAAAGAAACAAAAAAAATGAAAAATAGAGAGAGTAAAATGCTGTGTGTATGCTCATTGATCTTGACCCTCTTGATCAAATCACCGAACGTCCATCTAGGGGAAAATATCCGGCACAAACGCTTTCACAAAGCAAACAGCAACGAAAAGAATAATTTCCCTCTTTTTTTTTTTTTTTTTTTTTTTTTTTTTTTTAATTATAATTGTACAATTGTACTTTTCATAATGTCATTTCATCTTTTTCTGCTTAATTTTAGATCAAGAAAATCTTCACCAATCAATTCAACATCTTTGTGACGTCCTCGGAAATCCTTCAATTATATCTATTCATCGTATATTGTGCGATCAATTTTTATCAGTTACTGTTTATATTCAATTTTAAATAAAAAATTTATAATAATTTCGACCGCACGATGTATAATGAACAAATGTAATTGAATGATCTTTGGGATCCTTACAAACAGAATCCAAAGAGGATCCTCTTGCATTTTTGAGAACCTCTCAACCAATAAACACTTAAGTTTTAGTCAATCTTTTGTACAAATTAAACAACAGCTCACATATACTTAGACGCCTTTTATTTAACAGTAACAGTAGAGAGACTAATTATTTAGATCAAATTTTATAAACCATATAACGTATGATCGAATTATTCTTTAAATATTAATTAATGTGTTTATTTTATATTTATGACACACAACATTTTTTGCCAATTTAATCTAAAGGAAAATGCTACGGAGACCAAAATTTGAAACCAAATTTGCAAACCAAATAATGTTAATCAATAATAAATAAGCACGTTAATCAATATTAAGTAATAATCCAATCATCAACAACCACATCATGCGATTTACAAAATTTAGTCTCTCTAATATTGCTCTAATCTAAAATGTTGATTTACCTAGAATTGTTCCTAAATTCATCATATATTTTCGGTTCATGATATGTCATTGGTCAACTAAAAACTTTGCCTTTTGCTGCCTTGTGACCCTCTACCGTCTTAAAGCAAATCAATCAGGCTCTTTAGGCCCTCTAGTCACTACTCCATTAATCCATTAATCCATTAATCCATCTCCTCTGAAGTATCACTACAGCAGCTAGCTATAATCTATACAATGCAAAACATCCTGTACCAGTAGGCATCTATAGGTGGGGAAAATCTTTGATGAGAACGGAATATCCTCGTGTGAGTGTCTCACTCAAAGCGCGATTGCTTTATCTCACTTGCATAATATAATCTCAGCTTTTTTTCCCTTGCCCCCTCCAACCAATTCTTCTCATTTTTTACGTAATTGCTTTAAAACATACGTGATACATGCAAAACTTGCAAATACGTATACCTACAAATTTAACATAAGAAAATAGTACCATATGATATTGATGGTCCTGTAATTATTTTCTTCAAAATTTACATCAAAGTACCAACAGTTGTAATTTGAAACTCATAGGATAAGTGTTCTGAATAGGTGGCTGAAGTGATTTTTTTATTTTTTTTTATTTTTTTTTTGTGCTTTAATTTGTCATTTTCCCACTACTTCAGAAAACTTTACGATGAATGGCAATCTTGATAGCCTATCTCACAACTCAACGTGGGAAAGGAATCGACATCTTTACATTGAGTTGAAAGACGCACAGTATTACTTGACTTTTGAATGAAATCTACAGTGCATTTTTAATCATTAATTTTTATGCATTTTGGAGCAGCTAGCTATGCAAATTAAGGAAGAATATATGATGAAGGAAATAAAAGAGTATGGGCGGGCACTTCTTCGATCGTAAGATGAAGCCGCCCTTTATGCTCAGGAATTGATAGAATTACTGATAGGATTTGCTCCTGAATGTACTTCGTGCAACGCTTTCCTTTTGACATGATGATTTCCTTCGACAGATGATGAATAGTACAGCTGCTGATGACATGAAATACATCAAGAAATGCGTGTGCGAAAGAGAAGAGAAACATAATCCTAGTTTATATGCTGTATGATCGGTCAGTAGTTACCTTGTCCCAAAAATTACTTGATGCTCCTCTTAATTTCTTAGTCTCGGTCTCCATATCTGAACAAACACACGTTCATGTCAAGTAGTACTCATCAGAATGTATATTTTGTGTATGTGGGCGCGCGTGAGAGAGAGAGAGAGAGAGAGAGAGAGAGAGAGAGGAGAGAGAGAGAGAGAGAGAGAGAGAGAGACCTTGTAGTTTTCTTGTGGCCAAACTAGAGTGAGCAAACAGATCATGGGAGACTAGAAGGATTAGAAGAAAAAACAAGTAAAAGTTCATAGTGTTTCATTAATAAGTGAAAAATAAGGATAGAATAATGGTGATCAACGATAAGAAGAGAGAGAGAGAGAGAGAGAGAGAGAGAGAGAGAGAGAGAGAGAGGGTCCAATGCAATGCGTAGGGAGATGATCAGTTCAGAAAGTTTTATATAGACGAGAAAAGATAGTAGTACGACTATCAAAAGTGCATGCACACGCATGTATGCATATGAACCTCATCCTTATATATCGCAGGAGAACTACTTATGTAGTAAGGGTACACTACCATGTGACCTCTCGTGCCAATGAAACAATGGCATATGAACTAAAACTTACACATATTTTTACTTGGCCCAAGACGTCACTGTGACAATGTATATGTGACATATAAGTCCTCCCATTGCAAGCTTCATTCAGGATCGATTCAAGTTTGATTGGTTGTTTCAGCTTTTGGTCCGGAATGTGAGTAGAGACGAAAAGAGGACGACTAGACGAACTTGTCGCATTTGGAAAATTATGCATGTAACAAGGACAATGCGGCTGTGACCAAATGAAATAGGTGACACTTGACAAGAAGTGATAAGTTTGGAACACCACCAACATAGTGTCTAAATTGCACGCAAGTGTCTAGTGGTTTTGTTTGTAAATGCCTTCAGCTAATCGTGTTTCTATCTGGACAGGATTCACAAACAAACGCAACAAAAGGAAGCCAGAAATAGCCAATCAAAAGCGTGGCACACATTCAAGAACTAGGTGTTACTCTCTCACATGCTCATAGAAAGGTAAAGAAACAATCGATGGAGGAGAAATTACATCAACCAGCAACAAATCATGCATCCATAATCTTCCCACACGCAAGAAGTCACAATCAAGATCAAAATGGAGCTCCGGAAATCACACGAAACACAATTTAAAGTTGAGAATCCACAAAACACAGATATGTTAATAGATATGCTTCTCGAATATGACATCGATTTGAAAACAGCAATTCTTTGTTCTATGTTCTTCCTTATGATGGTCGGCCAATACTGTATTTAACATAGATAAAGGCATAGGACGTAACAACTAATTCGAATATATCCCTTTCAATCTATAGACCAATTCAAAGATCTGCCCTTCCTGGATATCTAGGGAAAGGAATCACATCTCTAATGTTGTCAATCCCGGTAGCAAACAGAACCATTCGTTCGAATCCTAAACCAAAACCACAATGTTTGACAGTCCCAAAGCGCCGCAAGTCAAGGTACCACTCATATGGCTCAACAGGCAGACCCATCTCCTCAATCCTGCAGTAACAGATTCATCACGCAATACATACATTTGTCAGTTATTCAAACATTACATAAAACTATCCACTCCCAAGTATGGGGAAAAAATTGTGCAGGAGATGACTCCACTGGAAATAATAAAAAAATAATAACGGCAGATAAAATCACTAAAACAGAATAATACCTGCTGATAATAACATCGTAACGCTCTTCCCTTTGGCTTCCCCCAATCAACTCTCCCACCTGAAATATAAGAAAACCATATATGATAAGTGAAAGACACAATGCTGAAGTATACAATAGAGCAGTGAACTCAATGATACAAAGTTCAGAGTATAATACCCACCTTTGGTACCAGGACATCCATAGCAGCCACTGTTTTCAAATCATCGTTGAGCCTCATGTAGAATGCTTTGATACCTTTAGGATAGTTGTAAACGATAACAGGCTTTTGAAATAATACCTCCGTCAGGTATCTGCAAAAATCAGGACGAACTGGTAAGCTCAATTTAATTAGTAACCATAATAAGACAAACCAGTGGAATAATCCTAAGGGACTACCTTTCGTGCTCAGATGCCAAATCAATCCCCCACTCTACATGGTTCTCAAACTTCTTACCCTTTTTCATAGCATCAATTAGCAGATCCACTGCTTCTGTATAACTAATCCGTTTAAAGGGTGTTTTAGCAACCATTGCTAGACGATCAATGCAAGTTTTATCAATTTTGTCAGCCATAAATTCCATGTCTTCCCTGCATTCATCAAGTAACCACTGACACAGAAATTTCACATATGCCTCTGCACAGTTCATATCATCCTACATGAATACACAAACTGTAAGACATCTGCACAACAATAGGATTCAAAAATAATAAAAATCATGAACTGAAAGTTAAGAGGCTGCTCCTATGTTCCCGCAGAAAACAAACCATTCTCTTCATCTTATAAGGCATTCAAAAATGAGAGAGAGAATTGAATTCACACAACCATCTAAACAATGAACTTTGAAAATAAAGGACCCTTAACAATACTTCAAACTAAGGATACTAGAAAGCAGATGTGAATTCTAATAGAGAGAATCCTAAGAGAAGGCCAGATAGTTGTTTTCTTGGACCACTGTAAAGATACATATTGTAGCGAAGTGAACCTAATGCTAAGGATTTTGATATTAAAATTATTGCATATAAAAAGCATTTCGACATGAAAGTTGCCATCATCTTGCAGATAATTCATCACTAGCAATAGTGACCAGTGAGTATGAGGGGCCTTCAACAATACTTCAAAATTCAAATGAAGACAGAAGAAACAAATGGGAATTAAACCAGAACAACAATGAAAAGAGGGCCCATGTAAACCCTTTATTGGAAGCCTGTTAAGAGAGACTGCTGAAAGGTGGATCAGAGACCAGGATTTTTCATATAAACATGTTATTAAGTGGAAGTGACCGAATCATAACACAAGGACATAACATAGAGGGCATATATACAACCTAACATTAAAGTACAAAATGCATATTTGACCACAAGACAGCTTCACATACCTCAAGTTCTGCAAATGCAATTTCTGGCTCCACCATCCAAAACTCTGCCAAATGCCTTGAAGTATGGGAGTTCTCAGCTCGAAAAGTAGGCCCAAATGTATAGACACTACTAAGAGCACATGCATAAGATTCGACTTGTAATTGGCCAGAAACAGTCAAAAAGGCTTGACGGGCGAAGAAATCTTGGGTATAATCAATCTTCCCATCCTTTCGAGGGATACCAGGTTGAAGCTTAGATCGCTCCTCTAGCTTGAAGACATTATCCTTTGCCTTTTTAAGCTCAGCCACAGCAGCATTAATATCCTGCTTACTTGCTTTAGCAGATTTCAGCTGAGCAACATCATCTCCTCTCTCCTTGACATTAAGCCTGGCAGCCTCTATGTCTGCTTCTGATGGAGGAGGGTTCTCAATCAGATCCTTTTCCAACTTTTCAGCTCCACTAATCAAGGTTGTGACTTGAAACATCTCACCAGCACCCTCACAGTCACTGGTGGTGATAATTGGAGTTTGCACATAAAGAAATCCATGCTTATGGAAAAATGAGTGGGTTGCAAATGCCAAGGCATCTCTGATTCGAGTAACTGCAGAGATCTGAAAGCAGATTCACAATAATCTAACATTCATTTTTAAAAGTATAAGATGCTCTACAAGCAAGACGGAGGCTAAGAGTTAACACATTATCATCAACAATGACTGCCCTTTAACATCTCTCCATAAAAAACCAAAGTCATGTTCAATCAACCTTCTTTTTAAAAGGGGAAAAAAACAAAAGGGCTCCACTAATTTCATACTCCATTATGATTTTCTATACGAAACAGAGTTTTATTAATAAAAAATTAATAAGAGCAGACAAGCTATCCAAAATCAGCAGTACATCAGTAAGCAGTAAGCTAAAATGGAAAACAATTCACTTTCTAACACAAGTCGAAAACCAAAACATTAATTAGGCTCCTAAGAAATAGCTGCTTCCCAATCTAAACAAAAAAGTAATGACTTATAATGTGAAAACAATTGAAGCACAAACAGAAGGCCAATCTCACTTCATCCATTTACACATACATCCCCTCCCATTGTGATTCTCAAAAAATTCTTCTTTTCCTTTCCAACCAAATAAGGTAAAACACCATAAAATAGCAGAAAAAACTCAATGTCATCAAATTTTTTGCTTCTTCCAGCAACTGCATTATGCCTTCTAAGACAAGAAGGGAAAAAACATGCAGCTGGAATTAGCCGTAGCATAATCGTTCTTTTGAGTAACTACTACTATTCTTCATTTTTTTTTACATAAAACAAGGTGATAACTACTATATACCCATTAGTGAAAAAATTCAAAATCTTTTCCTTTCCACCACTTATACCACAGAATACTCATGGATAAGTACATGATAATCAAGTTTCTAATCAAACAGAACCAACTAAAATTATACTGTATATGTATAGTCACTATAGTGCATTAATCAGATTGATAAACAAAATTAGAAAAAGTGGACAGATCAAACATACCCAAGGGTAAAAGCAAAAATCTAAATGTTTACAGGCACTTAGTATATCTGTGTGTATGCGTTTATGAGATTAAGCGTGTTTCAAATTAATGCAAACAACTTACAGTGTTGGTTCTGGAACGCATATGAAGATGGTCCCTCAAAAACTCAAGGGTGAGCCTGGTCTTGGGCAACGGGTATTTAGCTGGGTCAACCAGACCCACATGGACCACCTTCTCAACATCAAGCTCCACCTTCTGCTTTTTCCCATCAGGGGGAAGCTTAAGCACACCATCCACAGACAGGCAAGTACCAGTCTGTACAAGCTGCCCAAGCTCATACTTGTCAGCTTTTACAATCACCTGAAGGTTGCCTGCGCATGACCCGTCATTCAGCTCCAGGAATGCAAATGCATCCTTGTCTGCCTTCCGACCAGTCTTCACCCACCCACCTATCCGGACCGTCTGCCCGGCCAACCCAGACCCTCCATCAGGTCGCGAAATAATGGAACGGATGAGAACTCTGTCGGAAAACTCTGCTTTTAGAACAGAGGGAGCGTTGCTTAAGGTTACTTTCGCAAGCTGGGCGCTTGAAGGCATGGAATCGTCAGCCATTAGGAGTTGGAATTCAAACTCCCGCCAAAGCAAATAGCTTGAGACGGCAGCTGAGTATTGTTACCCAAACAACTGTCTGTAACAGGCAAAAGACAACTGATTATTACAATTCAATCTGCAAAATCAAGTATCCGCGTGTGTTTTCGAAAGCATCCAGAAAAATAAAATAAAAGAACAACGGAAAAAGGAATGAAGCTAAACATACATATAAAGCTTCATCCAAATTTATCACACACATACGCAAAACCTCCATGGACGAAGCATCAAATTCAACCAGCCAAACCAAAACAATAAATTGTTAAAATTTCTAAACTTTACTAATTATCTAATATGCCCATCACACGCACAACCGAAAACATCAATAAAATTTACACTAAACATCAACGAAATTACCCCTAATCCCGTTTCTTCCACACCAATTTCTATAATTTCCAAGTACACAAACAATGTAAGGGACGACATTTAAGCTAAAACTGTAAATCCAAATTTCAGACTCCACATTTCTGATACCAAATTGTTAGAAGGAAATCTAGTTACCTGACACGGAAGTGAAGGCTTTTTTTCGTTTCAGTGCAAGACCTTAATCGTGATATTTCGATTTCGAAGTCCCCGTCTCGGTTTCTTGAAACCCTAGTTGTGAAGACTTGGGGCCTCGGTCGCTCACTGCCGCCGCCCAAGAGAAGGAAGGAAGGGTTGTAGGGCGAAAAGAATGAAACGCCCCAAGATATAGGAAAGACTATTCCTCGGACTGACCGAAATGGCAAGAAATCTTTACACTGTTTAAAATATCGGTAAAGAAATTATTATTACCAGTCCAAAAATCTCATGCTACATTCTAAACATCTTATAATAAGAAAGAAAAATACACGAATGTATAATAAGATTTTTGAAATGCCAATAACACTTCTCTACTAGTATCATGAAAATATGATTATGTAAATTTTTAGAAATATTGCTAAATATGATTTCGGTGGAAATGATGGAAATTTAGAATGAAATGATGAAAATATTGTCTATTGTGAGACTAAGCTCACACCCTCCTTTTAATGTAAAAAATATTGTTTGTTAAAAAAAAAAAAAATTTTGAACGAAATATAAAAGTTTCTCTAATATTTAACATATATGAAAGTATCGATGTTAAATGTCAATTTTAGCCAAGCTTGTAAGTTTCTTCATCACTTTTCATATCTTTCTTTGATTTTTTAATATTTTATCGAAAAATTTTAAACCCTAAATTTTACCCACAAAAAGGCAAAAAATAGAATTTTTTTTTCTTTTCCTTTTCTGCTTTCAACTTTTTTTATCTTTCCAAATTTTCTGCTTTCAACTCTAAATGTTACGTTTTGTTTTTCATTATTTACCTTGAAGGGCAAAAAAACTAGGGTTTGATCAAACAAAATTCTTATTAGAGGGGCGAATCGGATTTTGATTCAAATGTGATCCAAATTTGATGTAATTAATAGGATATGAATTGTAACTTTTAATACGATAATTTGAATACAATCCGTATTTGAAGGTTTGACAATGGATGGAGTATTGGTAACGGTTAATCTAATACAATGATAAACTCAACCAGAATAATATATTACATACTTTGCTTTTTTCTTTTTGATTATAAGATGTATTCTATGAGCTTGTGTGGGAATGCTTTTAAAATGGTTTAAACACTTTTGACGAAGATATTTTTGGAATCAATCTTTAGTAAAAATGCAAGTAAATCCTGAAAAAACACTTAAAAGTGCTTTTTGAAAAAAACACGTAACTGATGTTTCTTACAGAAGCACTTCAAATGCTTTTAGAATCCAAAGAAAGCGCTTTCAGCGATTTTAAAAACACTTCCAAACAAGTCATATATTAATGACAAACTAATTTCCTTCCCATACAACTTCAGTATCATATGAAAGTAGCGTCGTATTTTTAACCCTTAGGTTAACCGGTGCGCCAAACCAGAGTCAATAACCTCAAAGAATACATCTGTGAGAGTTTTAACTCGGAATGAGAGTTCCAAATTTTTACTCCCTCTCCACTAGACCCCTTTTGAGGTTTATAACATATTATTTTATTTTATTATGCATTCAAAATATAACGGCGATGCAGCATCAATCCAATAATTAAAATTATAAATGAATTCAAATATGAAACAAGATGGATCCAATTTATTTTTAGGGCTAAAAAATCACTATCAGTTGACAAAACATAAAGTATAAGTGTTAGAAAAATAAAATAAATGTTGGCAGTGCTAAATACCCACCCCACCATATCTGGATGCTCTGAATTTGCTCATATTCGGTTCCTATAACAACTGGCTTCCGGAGAGAATGTATTCCTCCAGAGGAGCATCGCGTAGACTGCGAGTGCTATAGGGCGATTCCATAACGAATACTAAACCGAGGAATCCTTAAAAATGCGGGATGTAAGAGCGAGAGAATGAGCGAGTGAATGCACTCTCATGTCATCACTGATGCCCCCATTTTTCATCCCGCATTAGAATTCCTCGGACTAAGGTATGATTTGGGGTTAAGGTGATTTAAAAAAAAGTTGGGATGAAAAAAAGCTGGAGTAAAATTTATGTTTGGTAACTTAGCTTATTTTCAAAGTCACTATCATTTTAGGTTGAAAAGTGACAAAAAGCTGAAGCAGCAAAATGTAGCTCTCAAAACCAGCTTTTTTTTTTTTCAAGAGGCGAGTGAATAGTAGAATTTAATGAAACTTTCACAATCTCAAAAATACCCTCCTCTATTTCTCCTTCTTGCTGCGCAGAGCTCTTCATGAGTCTCTGTCTTTCTCTCTTCTTTCTCTCTCTAGAACCAGAAGCTCCGAGTCTTTAAGATTCGTTTTGACTTCGGATCGAGTCTTGCATTTGTATAAATTGGAGCCGTTTGATTGGCGCCGAAAGGGATTCAGATTTCAACGATCGAATTCGCTTTTTGTCTGATTGGATGGTCTGATTGGGGTTGAAGATGAACCCGATGTACTGCATTGCGTCGGTTTCAGTCGATCGGGATCAGGGCACCCCCGATGGCGGCGAAAATGAAGAATTTTGATATGGGTTTTATCACAAAAAAAAAAAAAAAAAAAAAAAAAAAAAAGAGGAGGGTGATTTGAGCTTTAGAGAGAGAGAGAGAGAGAGAGGATTTGGATGGAGCGCTTGCTTGTATCATTGAACAAGAAGACCATACAATAATGGAATGGAATAAAAAATGGCAAAGTGGATTAAAATATTGTAAGAATAATGACTAGATAATGCTGGAATGAAATAAAAAAATGGCAATAGTGGATTAAAAATTGTAAAGAAAATTAACTATTTGTTAAGAAAATTAAATTAATAGCACATCTAGTATTCTACTATTTTTTGTCATTTCACACAGTCACAACTGTTTTGCATAAAAGTTTACCAAATACTATCATACTGCTTTTTTTTCTTTTTCCAAAAGCACTTTTACAAAAAAGTTTACCAAACACTCTGCTGCTTTATTTCACAGTCGCTTATTCTCACAGCACAGCAGAAACAGTTTTTTTTTCAAAGCACAGCAATACAAACTTGCTTGTAGGAGTAGCTTCTGGGATATATAATCGACCTTAACTGTTTAGATAAAGGAAAAATCCACCAAGCATGTCGAAAATTTATTGTACCTATCTTATGTAGAAGCTATCCTGAGAGACTGAAGAAGATTCAAAACTGATTCTCTCTCCGGCATGCTAGGAATGGCTCCCTTTACTTGAACACAAAGAGAAGCTGCCGCAGCTGGTAAAATGAGAATAGAAAAGAATCATCAACGAAAGTGTTATAAGGAACGTACTCAAAATAGAATAACAGGTGTTGTCGCCCCTACCTGCAAATCTCAAGCATTCTCGTTTGGACTTGCCCTCCACAAGAGCCACCGCGAAAGAGGCTGTAAAAGTATCACCAGCTCCAGTAGTATCAAGTACTTTGGCAGCAGATATGACTGGTTGTTTGAGTGGTTCTTCACCATCTACAAATAGGGCGGACCCTTTGTCCCCAAGTTTCACCAGGACTTGCTTAACGCCCTGAAATTAGACATAAAACAAAATTACGCCTTAGTCAAGCTAGAATATAAGAGCACCTTCCCAGTGTGATTACATGACCTACTATCAGCTAAAATCAATACTATCTGACAACATAAGGGCCAATGCAATAAAGCTGATGGAAACAGTATCAGAATGTCATGAAAAGATCAGATTTCGATATCTGCAAGATATTTCCCTTTTTGTCCAAGATGATATAACACTGAATACGAAATTATGCAACGATAATAACAAAAATCTTCAAATCATAGAAAACACAGTCTAGAAGCTTGACTAATCTGTTCAAAGCTATGAAAACTACTCAGTGCCGCACAACTTACCATTTTATGGAGTTTCACCACAGCATTACTAATCTGTTCAAAGCTTTCAGTCGGCATTCCTGTCAAACGACCAAGCTCAGTTTCATTTGGACTCAAAATATCAACAAAGTTCAATAGTTCTCTGGAGATTGGTGTGTCCATCCCTCCAGCATCCAAAATGACTGGTACACCTGCACTCTTGGCAGCCTAATTACAAAATAGTATATCAGTTTATAAATTTGTTACGAACACAACAACAATTAATGGCATCAAAATGTTTATAGTCACATCTGCTATATAAAGGGACACAACATTGAAATTCAAAGTAAATAAACTTACGTGAGGAATTGAAAGTTATGGTCGCTCTTGATGCCTACAAACAGACCTACTGTCATGTACTTTAGGCCTTGTTTGGCAACTCGGACTGTACTGATTATTTATGTCGGATAGGATAGTACTGACTAAATTAGTCGGGCGTTTGGTACAGTATCGGACTAATAATTATATTATTTATACTGTGTTTGGTATTATACCGGATATGAGGAATTCAAAATATTATTACTTTTAAGATAAAAATTGATGATTAATGGAAAAAAAGCACTTTGCAGAAATATTTATGGAATTCAAAATAAAGCACTTTGATGATTAATGGAATTCAAAATATTTATACTGTTGTTTCTTCACTTTGCACTGCAGAAAAAGAAGCAGTTTGCTTCTCCCATTCCCAAAGAAAAATGAAATGGGGACGGGCACTCTACAAGGACCATCAACGCCCTCAGATGTAGAAGCAGACGCTATAGCCCGTTCGTGTCCTCTCTCTCATCGAGTCCTACACCAAAGCCTCTCACATCTCCACCTCTGTCATTTGAAGCATCACCGCCAATGTCAAACGGAAGCCAAAACAGGAATGCAGCAGCCATTGAAGTATCAGAACAACAACATGCAGCAGCCGCGGCGAGGGAAACGCAGAGAAGATAAAGATAATCTCGGTCACTGCCGCCATTGCTTCAGGACCTGTCGTCAGTCCATCGCAACTCTCCTCTTTCCTCCGCTTTTGCAGTTCGCGGTGATCAGAGAAGGAGGAGGATGAGAAGTTGCAGGAGAGCGGAACAGAGGAGGAGGAGAAGTTGCAGGAGGGCAGAACAGAGAGAGGCGTGCTTCTACCCAACTAAATAATACCATGGTTTTGAGCGGTACAACTAAGCGGGTATCAGCCGGATAAAGGAAGTGGGGCCGGATTATTTAATCCGGTGGCTATTTAATCCAAACGGACACCAAACACGGTACTCTGTATTATTAGTACTATCCGGTGTCTTATACGGTGCGCCAAACAGGGCCTACGTGACTACAGGTGATCTGCTATCGGATCCACATTGAGCAAATTACCTTATGCCTGCAGAGATCCTATATGGTGCTATGCTGTTTACAAGACACAGGCCTCAATTCAAGACTCAATAGGACTTCACACCAATTTAATCACTTACAGCTGTGGAATAATTTTCATATAAATTGCCATTAGTAACTCACTTCATTGCCCAGCAGTGGGGAATAAACATGGCAGAAAATAACACAGAAATTTAATTGAATCCACGCATATGCTACAAGTAGATAGCAAGATCATGTGATCCTAATCTAGCATAATCGAGCAATATCCTAAGCAAAATGAGAACTTACGGATTGAAAAAACTGAAAGCCCTGACCTTTGCAACCTGAACGTTGACAGATTCCGGAATCTCCCTCTGAAGCAAAACAATCCCAGCATTTCTCACAACCTCCAAATCCTCATCAGAAATCCTCTCAGGCCAGCACTCCATGTTGGACCCACCAACAATGATGATGGAGTTCTGCCCATCAGACTGCAACATCACCACCGCATGCCCAGTGGGCGCCCCAGAAACCGCACTCAGGCGATCCAGGCACACCCCGCCGCCCTCCAGAGCCTCGGTGATCAGCTTCCCATGGGCGTCCTCGCCCACCTGGCCGACGAAGTATGTTGGGTAAGAAAGCTTGCCGCCGCAGGCAGCCTGGTTGGCGCCTTTGCCGCCAGCCAGGGTCTGGCCGCTCTTGGCTGATATGGTCTCGCCTTCTTTGGGTAGACGGTCGATTTCGACGTAGATGTCGGCATTGGCTGAGCCGACCACCACGAGCGGCGGGGTTGCTGGGTTTGGGGATTTTGATGCGTCTACGGAGAAACAGGGAAATGGGTTTCTTCCATTGGATTGAAGATTTGGGTTTGCGTTGTTGATTGATCTGTTTGGGTGGGTTGGGAAATGGGTTTGAACTTGTTCGTGCCATTGATTTGACAGTGAGAAAACTGCAGCTCGGATAGCACTCATTGCTCTCTGTCTCTCTCTCCGACCGAAGTTTCCAGAGCGATGACGCTTATTGATACCCGATAGCACTCATTGCTTTTGCTGTTTGAGAATTGGGACCCAAAATCTTATCCGAGTTTTACTTTCCCATTTTACCCTTAAAATTTGAAAATATAACGCCTAGTGATATTTCTTTTCAAATGTAAGTGGGAGGTTTTTAATTCGATTATCGTCAAAAACGAATTTGAATCATATTATTATTGATCAACTCTGAGGTTAAGCCCAACATCTCCCCTTAGAGCACTTCCACCGTGGGAAACTCTTCCCCAGGCTATTCACTATTTAATCCACCTAGTGAACAGTAACCGTGTTTAATAAACAGTAACTACCTTTTGCATCTTTGCACTTGAATAGCCTTGGCAATAAACAATAAAATATTAGTTTTTTCTTGAATAATACAAAATAATTTTATTTGTAATTTCAGATAAAATTTTTAATCGGTCTCATTTGTACCATTCTCCATTAAAAAAAAAATTATTTTTTTTTATTTTTTTCTTTTCACATGATGATCCCAATCCAATACCTTTTTTGTTATTATTTTTTTTTTTTTCTTCTACTCTTTCTCATGGTGTGTTGGCACCATTCCAAAAGCCCAAACATTTTCTTTTCAACCCGTGACCCCCCCACAACCCCCCCAACGCACCCAAACCCTCCTCCTCTCTTCCTCCATCTTCACCACCCCACCGCCGCCTCTCTTCTTCCATCTTCACCATGCCACCCACCTCGGCCTCCATCAACGGTCCCAATCTTCCCTGCTCCCTAACCAAACTCTCTCTCTCTCCTCTTTCCCCAGAAAACAAATCCCAAATCGTGCGATCTTGGTGCGCCAGTGGAAGGAGGAGGATCGCGAGTGCGTGGGGGTGAAGGCGGTGTGGGGTGCGACGGCAGTTGCGGCGGATGGGGATCTCTGCCATTTGTCTGTGGGTGTTCATCAACCTCGGCAATGAACTCCGGCAAAAGCCGTTGAGTTCGAAGCCTGGGTTTTACAAGTTTTTAATTTTTTTAATTTTACTTTTTTTATTAATATTTTTATTAATTAATTTTATATTATGGTTGACGTCACCTTGACATCAGCCCACGTCACATTACCTTCGGGCTCCACTGCCAGCACATGCTGGACTTGGTTGCTCGAGCTCTCTGGCACTGTTCACTGGCCTGTCCCTCGAGGGAGAGCACACGTTGGAAGTGCTCTTAATGTAGATAATAATATCGTTTGTTTAAAAATAATAATTAAAAAAA
Organism: Pyrus communis; assembly: GCF_041283825.1. Taxonomy (NCBI): domain Eukaryota; kingdom Viridiplantae; phylum Streptophyta; class Magnoliopsida; order Rosales; family Rosaceae; genus Pyrus; species Pyrus communis. The sequence continues at coordinate 30,058,692 of NC_142575.1, forward strand.
AAAGAGGTTTTTTTCTTTATTAAAGAAATCTAGACAACAGAAGGAAGGTTAAATTTTTAAAAGTTAAAATTGATCTTGGCCGCAGTATTAATTTGAATGGTCTAGATTATTTAGTCCGCAAGCTCGACAAACAGACATCCAGAGACGATCTCAATCCCATTATCCAAGTCCGCAATTCATAAACTAGCATTCTTTATTACTTGGTGTTATTACATATTGAATACATCAATTTGAGTAAGATATAGAGGAAACGGCAAGAGGGATCTGCTTTGGTGCAACATACTCAAGGGAGACAGTTCCACCAGTGGCAATATGGTACACATCATTTACAAGACACTCATTTTTGCTCAATCGCCTGAATATTCTCCCGTTAATCGGTCTCTCGGAGTGAAACGAGCCACATCTCAGACGGATTTGCCCAATTGGGCAGTCCTCACTTGGGCACGCATTCAGAATTTGGACGTTGAAAGCTCGCCTTCCTGACGGGAGCTTGGCGTCGGGGAATTGTTTCACCGAGATGAAGTTTTTTGAACACTTATGGCATGAAGTTTTTTGAACACTTATGGTACTCATTTGGCTCGATTCTTGCTGCAATGTGACGAGCATGCGAGATTAATTAACGTTTAGGATAAGAGTAACGTTCTCTTACTAGATATCTGACATGTTATATGTTAGTTGGAATCATCACTGTAATTGTAGTATGTATTATTGGAATGTAATTTTCAGTTGTAATTAGTGTAGGATTGCTACGTAAATAGAGATTACTATAATCCTATGTATATTGTAATATTTTCCACACATTAATATAAAGAGTCATAGTTCTACATAATATCACTCGTCTAGGTTTTTTCTTAGATCCTAAGTTTTCTCTTTACGTCCTAGGGTTTATCTTTTTCTCTTACCTTGCCGTCTAACCTATACAAAATTAACCAACAAAAAAAACAACACAACTCAACTCCCAAATTCTTTGCCGTCCACCCCTCCCAGCTATTCTGTCTCGTGGCGTCGTCTTCTTCCTCTGCTTCTGCCAAAACACTGCTCAATTTCTTAAACTCTCTACCACCAACTATATTATTTGGGTTCGTCAACTCGAGGTCTTCCTTGTTGGTCATGATTTTTGTAAATATGTGGAGTCATAATATTTTTCACACATCAACATAAAGAGTTATAATTCTACATTATCATGTTACGCATGTACAAAAATTCCAAATTTACAAGACATTAGGGTTGAAGAATTAGTGAAAAGCAAGCAAACCATTAGTGAAAGCAAGCTGAAGCAGCCATATGGTGGTGAAAATTATGAAAACTGAAGCTGCTTGACTGAGGATTTGATGGCTTTCATCTTTTTGTGCAGAAACAAAAAAAAATATACAAGTTAATTTTGATGAAGAATGGATTGCAATTGAGTTTTGAGTCTGTTTCACCATTTTATATACACGTTGTAGTTGCTTATTATAGGGAAAAAAAAAAAGGAGTCGGTTAGTGATTTCACCGTCTACGCTTTTGGAGGCCGGGAAGAGTCACGTAGGGTTTAGAAAGAAATATTACAATAAATATTTTAATCTTTTCAGCTATCAAATTGATTTGGTTTTTACAATACAATTATGTTTAGAGAAATTTTATTTGGACCCAACTATCCTATCTCTACACTCAACTAAAAAAATTTCTCTACTAAAATTTCAAGTTTGCCCTTAAATAAATAAGAATAAGAAAATAAACATTAGTATTTTTATCTCTACACCCAATAACTCAAAAAAATGGCACACATCTGCACTCCATTATTTCTCACGAAACACACCCATATAACAAAATATGCTCATGAGTTCATCAATAAGTAAGCTTGCTAGAAACCCTTGTTGCATTAAACCCTTAGCAGCCCTTAATTATAATTTCAGCGGAGAAAACTTCTTACCAATTTGTTGGACATGAAACAAATTTCTACAATATGAGAAAAAAGCTTCCATGTCGGTGTTTATTTAGAAGAGATAGCAACAAGGGTTTCTAGCAAGCTGACTTGTTGATGAACTCGAGAGAATATTTTAGCCGAAAACCTAGGCTAAAATTATAAATGAGAGCTAATAAGGGTTTCTAGCAAGTTGACTTGTTGATGAACTCGAGAGAATATTTTGTTGTTATATGAGTGGGTTTTGCCAAAAAATAATGGATGAGTGCACTCATGTGCCAATTTTGGAGTTATGGGTGTAGGAAAAAAACACCAATGTTTATTTTCTTTTCTTTTCTTATTCTTATTTATTTAAGGGTAAAATTGGAAGTTTAGTCAATAAAACTTGATAGTTGAGTGTAGAGATAAAACAACTGAGTCCAAATAAAATTTCCTTTATGTTTATGTTTCTTTGGACTCAACCGTTTCTCAACTTTACCAAATCCTACCAAATAGTACAAGGCCAAATTCTTGAACATACTTAATACAAGGCCTAAGTTGCCACCAAAACTATAGAATGGATTTATTTTCATTTGTAAATGAGAGGAAAATGTTCTAACTTAATTGATAACAAGTTCCATACTCAAAATCCCAACTCCAAATATTATTGTATCGAAAAGAAAGAGAGAAAAAATTTGAAGGCCGATATTAATTATACCACATTTATAGTATTATCAACCACCTCCTTAATAGACGGCTAAAAGTAGAAAACTCACCTGTTGCGGATTTTTATCTCCCCTTCTTGTTATTTCACCCCTTACGTGAGGGGTGAGATAGAGAGAAACAAAATCTCGGTCCAATAAGTAATGTAGAGGTAAGTTTGTTAAAGAGATTACGAGCAGAGTGATCAGTAAATGTGATTAATTACAGAGTTTGATTCTTGGTTTCAGGTTGACAATACGGCCATTTGCCATTCGGAATGTGCAAAGCATCGCATATGATTAATGTACATATATTTCACAACTGTGTGCATCACTAGCATCCAAAGCTCATTGTATCAGAAAAAATGTTGGCCATAAAGGTTCAATCTTGCAATTGAAATCTGCTGAGGATTCTACAAAATGGACATTTCCACTTTTGAGAGATTGACAAAACAGAAGACTAATCTACACATAAAATGCACGAATGCAATAATAGACACCCGAAAAAATTGATCTCGCATGAACAGAATGGTGTTATCTACGCATCTCTAGCTCGCTTAGTGACTTCTTATTATCCTGCAAAATTTTAAGCAACAAATTTATGAACAATAATATTAGTAAATAGTAATACAATGCACAGTGAAGTAAATTGAACAAATTTCTTGCCTTCCCAATTGAGAGAGTTCAGGCTCCGCAAGAAGCATGTCTTGCAGTGGTTTTGCATTCTTCTCTCTCTCAGCAGGACTACAAGATAAGGGAGGCAACAGCAGCATCAGTAATTTCAAGAAACAACTAGATTGCAAACAGAACATCAAAGCTTTACTGATCGAAGTCAAGCAACAGAAGTGCAATTTAAAAACAAAGTTTATCAGGAAATGCAAAAGAAGCGAACTACGCACCTAAACATATGATCAAGGGAGATAAGCCTGTGGTGAATTGTGTGCTTGCTGCCCACATAAGTCACAACTAAGCTTCCAGCATCCGGGTGGGGCCAGCTCCTTGAAGTAGGAAACCGGAGTACAAATGTTCCAGGTTCCTGGAAACCCCTTGAACCTTGAAGCGAAGTCTCAGATTCTTCCTTTGTAATGAACCCTTCTATCCACTTGGGGGATGTTGAACTCCACATTGTATTTATCCCATCTCTTGATAACGTAAAAGCTACAGGATATAACCAACACCACAACTTTTCAAAGTTCTCTTTGGCAAGATGTTCTTGGCAACCAGCGATTCTCCTCAGTAGCTCAAAGTCCTGAAAGCATTTCCCAAAGGAAAAGACTAAATTTTTGCAAGCTAATTCTTTTACGAAATTTCTTCTTGGCAATTAAACTTCAGAAAAGCCGAACGAAATAGAAAAAACAAGACAAACGCCTAAACTTTGTGGAATCACACAAACCAACTGATAATTTGTATCCAAGTTCTGTTAACAAAGCTCATCGCAGCAACCAACGATAACGAAAGTTGAACCAAATAATGACATGGATGCTGTCACTGGAGCTCCACATGAGTAAAGACTTGAAAGAGACAACCATCAAGGTTGCTAAGACTTCGAATTACGCCAATCCTTCAGCTTGAGACTCAAAAAATAAAAAACCTGCTATACTCGTAAAGTAGCCCAGGGCGTTTAACAGGTGTTTTAAATTTCGAGTTTAGCAAGGCGTTTATATTACCTTATAATTTTTCATTTTCAAGCTGTAACTCAAAGTATACAACATAAAAAAACCTACTAGACTAGGAATTTAAAATCTTTTCTGAGAAAAGGTTCACAAACTCAGTGGATTGAACACAAAGTTAAAATTTATTGAAAAAAATACAACTGATCTGAAAGCTTGATCATGTAATGTTGATTGCTCCACCAAATTCGGTTGTCTGACATATAGCAATCTTTAATAAATAGTTGATTATGGTGTAGGTGTATTATGAGCATAAGATACTTGATCCCACAGGAGATTCGAAATGTCTAATCCTTACATATTTCAACCAAGAGTAAACTAGAGAGAGAGAGAGAGAGTACCTGCTGCGTGAGAGACCGAGAATTACAACAAGCAATCTTCATGAATTGCTCTTCGATTTCAAAAACTGCACTCTCCCATGGAACCTGGCTGTTATTTTGTGAGATGGAATTCCAAGCTTTAGTTCCTTCTTCTACCAATCTCTTTGCCATTTCTACTTGGTGCCTGGGGGAATAAACAACAAAGAAAAAGGACTCTGATTATACAAGGATAAGGAATATACAGTACCGTAAATCACAAATCAAGGATCAGTGGGTTTTGATCAAACTCTTGTCCTTTTTTTTCTTTAGTGCAAATTGACACGATATACACAAGGAAGGGGCTTTAGTGACTACATGATCAGTAATCTAATGAGATGAGCGCATCGGGTCTGTTACTTTCTAGTTTCTTCCTACAATTATTTTCGATCGGTCATGAGTCAGTTTTCACAGAAATATCTAGTTGGAATCTCAAACTAAAACGGAAGCCAAGTTTGGCCACCAGTGGAGTATTGCAAATTTGGGATCCAAGCAATATTCTGTTTTTCTGTCATAATGGACAAGAACATGAAATATCAAGCAAGATAGGATATCATCCGATTTCTTAACTCCAACAAGTATGATAGGATATCGTCATATGTTCTGTTAACTCGAGCGATACAGCCAGTAATATGATTATATTAATAAAAAGACTAGTGATTACCTGTGGTGTGAACATCCTGAATACAAGGAAACCTGATGGGAAAAACTCAAAATTTCTTCATTGGAAGCAGTGCTGGCAATCTCTTTGAGCAGAAGAGTCTTCTCAGATAAACTTGCTAGGCAGTATTTGAAAATAGTTGCATCTGAAATTGGATTTCTACTACTTGATGTACTCATAAGATCTGGGTTTCTCACTTCGGGTCTCTCTGAATCAGTTCGGGAGTCGTCTATTTCTTCAACACTGTTGGGTCTACCAACCACATTTTTCGCAAGTGCTTCAACCTAATTTTCAATTTTTCTCAATCAGACTCTTGTCTATATTCACAATAGACGTTACCATATCTCGATGTTACAAAATGTTTTCTAAAGGTTACATAGCTTTTGAAAATACAATCATTCCATGACGGTCTTCATCTCTCCAGCAAAAAAATAAAAATAAAATATCATCTATAATAATCATCAAATTATATGCTCAAAGGTAGTAACTACAAATCTCGAAGGATCATGTATACTTCTAATACCAAAAATGTAGTATATATCTTTCCTTACAATATCAGTATCCTCAGAAGGAAAAAATAGCAAGTTTGGTTACTCATAAGGACTCCCTTCTATAGGAAGATTTGTGACAAAAATGCTGAAGAAGACAAGTTTGGTTACGATATTATATTATCCTCTATGGGTTATCTAATTTGTCATTATATTACTTCCAACAGAATAGGAATCTCAAACAAAAGCATCCGCTCGAAATTTTCTTATCATGAAGCACACTTGTAAAAATCAGAGAAAAAAGATGAATACCTGTTTAGCAGTTCTAGCATGAGAGTTGCATTCGTCATCGGGTTGCTCCAAGGCGGAAACAGTTGCACGTATTCTATCTTGTCCCAACCTACACCGTTTTGATGATGGACTCGGTTTCTCTTCATTAACAGAACTGTGCTGAAGTTCTAAGGTTTCATCACCCAATCCCGATAACTGAGATAAACTAACTGGATCACTGGCAGATGCTGGTCTTTTCCACGCTGTAGTGGATATTCGAGTAGTGCGGCTCCTTGAGATACAACGAATTGGAGGAGTGAATGCCTTGAGGAAAGGATACTTTTCCAATTTTGGGATGTAAAACATTACGCGGAACATCCGATTATCACACTTAGATGAAAGCTGAAAGGAGAAAGAAGGATAGTCACTGAAAATTCTAGCAAACATGGAAAAAATTCATCACAGTAATACACCTCTGTGTATTGCACCTCAGAAAAAGGAACATTTCAATTAAAAAATTACGGGATGGTAACACGAGGAACCAAAAAGATCTTTTATTTCATTTCCAAAATTAGAACCTGGGATATCTTGAGCTTAAAAGACGCATGCCCTTTCAATGTTTTACTTGGTCTGTCTGAAAAAGCAAATTCAAACCCATCATGACTTGCCAAAAGCGGAGCTTCCCCATCACTTGTCTTCTCCACAGGTTCCCCATTGTCAGCATACACAAGGGAAGCAATAACCTGAAAGAGAACCAACGTCAACTGTGCATGTTAATATTTATTCAATGTTGCAAAGTGAAATTAACAGTACATAAAGTGTACAAAATGTCAAAACACAAATACAAACCTCCAACTCCTGGTTTGAAGGATGGGAAAAGGCATCTAACAGTACAACATCCAGTGAAAAAATCCTGCGACACGAGGCCTGTGATATGGTAAATAAAAGTGGCAATATAAGTTAGAAAATATCTCAGTGCAGTAACCCTTAACTTTAGATAGCATCCATTATTGTAACATTGTTAGAGAATGTTTGGGATTATCATGTATGTGCATGACAAATTTTTTTTTGAAAAAGTAATAGACATATCCAATTGAAGAGATAAAAATTTGAATCAATAAAGTTGTGAAAAGAACTACTGACTCCTTGACATCGTTCGTATTTGAGATTTGTGGTATAAATGAAATCAATTTTATAAAACGCATCAACCACCACTGTCTACCTCAATCTCAGAAGCAGATGAATTATCAATTTGTGGAAATGAACTACTAACCTTGCCGCCAACAATACTCCAAACACCATCACTGTCTACCTCAATCTCAGAAGCAGATGAATTTTCAATGGATAATTTTAGCGGTGGGTCCTGCGATACAAATATATTTCTTAGTAGAATAGATGTTTACTCTGGTGGATAGGGGGCTAAAAGGGCTAGGAGAGTTAGTCAATTGAGATGCAAATTATAATAATCCCGTTAAAGAATTACAAGGGTGCAACTACTACACACCTTAGCATAGTATTCCAAAATAGATGAAGTTAAAGGCAAAACTTTGTGATTGCAGATGTAACCCTGCAAACTATTGTCCTCTCTGCCACCAGATACCAAAATTATCTTCGTCAAACCACTTGCAATGGAGTCCTTGTTGAACAAAGACGACATAGATTTATTTCCCACAGCTTCACCATCAATATGCAGGCGCAAGGTATCAGACAAAACCTAAAATGAAGTCATAAACTCTTAGCATTTGATATATTAAACACAAAAGGTGCACACTAATCTCACCACCAACAAGGCGCAGTCAAACTGTTTCTAGTATATAAAAACTAAAAAACAAAACAATAATGCATTGATAAACCTCACCTTAAGCAACAAAGAAGTGCGGCTTTTATGAGGTTTCAATCAAAATTTATTTACAAAGGCACGGGATCTTAATTAAATTGAATGTTTACTCTCTTATTTCCCCTTTCTCCCTTTTTCATTTCTTTGGACAAGAAAACTCTTGGTTAACTTCTTCATTTGCATAACTTATCATTAAATAGAATCTGAGTTCTTTTGTTTCCTTGACACCTATTTCTTCTTAATTGCATTATGGTCCTATATCTACCAATGTATAACAAATTTATTCTCTTTTTAGTACCCAAAAGGTGCATACCAAGAAAATTTTAGAGGTAGAGACTTTAAGAAAAGACATGGAGCACTCAAAGCTAACAGAAGACTTGACGCAAACCGAGTGCAATAGCATTCTAGGATTCATACAGCCGACACCACTTAGTGGGATAAAGCTTTTTGTTGTAGTTGATGTTGTTGTTTAGTACCCATTCTGACCTACTGCTCAAAAACAAAATCTTGGAAACGAGCTTATCTTTAAATAACTAATAAACCATACCTCACACCCAACATGAATCCATTTCTCCATCGGAAACTCATTCTCCGTAGATACATATGAATCTTCGGACAACGAAGACAAGTCACAAGTTTCAGGAGCTTCCTTGTGCAAGATTCCCAACGGCAAAAGCACCATTTTCTTCTTCTCGCTCAAAACAAGAAAGGGCGCACTTCCAGTGGCACCCGACTGCCCCTGCAGACAAGAAACGAAAAAAACAAACATCATCGAACACACTCAAAGAACCAAACACCAAAAGTTCCAAACCATAAAAGGAAAATCAAATTCGAACATAATCGTTCACAGAAATCGCTCCAAGAACTGAAAACAGAGATCAAACTGGTAAAGCATTGAAATTCATAGAACAACTCTAGAAAAAAAAAACATAAAAAGAACAAAAATTGATCACCAAAAAGTCCAAGAAATCATCAGAAACTATCACGAACACAAAAATGAGAAATAGGCATCCATTGTAATAGCTAAAAACATTAATTAAAAGGAAGGGGAAGAGAGAGAGAGAGAGAGAGAGAGAGAGAGAGAGAGAGAGAGAGAGAGAGAGACCTGAATGAGCGTGGCAGGAGAGGCAGCGGAGCTCGTGAGGTAGAGCCAAAAGCAAAGAGAAAAGGCTCCATCTTTTGGTTCAATTTCCGCTCTGAAGTCCTTCAGCAGCGAGTATTCCTCTCTTTCTTTTGCCTCATCCGCCATTGTTGTCGAGGTTTTGGGAATTCTTGGGGTTTATTTCCCAAAAACCTTAAAACTCTCGCTCTGTCTGGTTTTTGGGAAGAAAAAAACAGCGGTTGTTTTGAGTGACCGCTGTCAACTAACGGTTGGTACTGTTGTTTCTGTGTGTTCCACTTTGCGGTTTGAGATGGGTGATGATCCAGTGCTTGGCGGAGTACTTTGGTTTCTGAACCCAAACGCGCCGTTTCAGGCTTTTTTTTTTAAAATGAAACTTTAGTGAAAAGCTCTAGTACACCGATATTTTTACATTAAAGGGAGGAAGAGTTCTGTTAAGCCACACAATGGGTAACCTAATTTGTATCGAATTCATCATTCATGAGATTCGAACCTAAAATCTCTCACTTCAAAGTGGAAAAGAATATTACAAGACTGTAGTATTAAGTGGTTACACACTCCTATTTAATCTTGTTCATTATTTTCGTTTAATTTAGTCAATTCGATGGTTATAAGTAAAGAGTTGCTTGTGAGATGCAAAAGAAATTAAAAATCATCTCCCTTCATTTTTTTTAATGCTTTTCTAAGAAGTTATCTTTGTTAAGAGCATCTCTACCTGTTTTTGGAGGGCGAGGGCAAGGGAACCATGAAAAATATTTGCTTTTGTGCAAGTGCACCTGTTTGAGAAGAGGAAGGGTAAAGACAATGGCGATTACTAATCACATATAATTTTTTATGTCTTATGCCTTGTAAGTATGTACTTAGTTTGTTCTTTGAAAATAACACTCCCTATTTAACTCTGATAATTTAATTTTAAATACAAAGCATAGCGTTACAAACAAGCATAATTAATAAAAAAATAAAAGGCAAATGAAGAAGATAGTTAAACCTTTTGTTACGTGTGTCTAATTTTAAGTGTGTTGTTTAAAAAACATTTGTGTTTTTTTAGAGTTGTTTGGTATTTTCAAATTTTTTTTTTAAAATTGAAAATCCAATGGTCCAAATAAGAGAACAGTTGGAAATCCAACGGTCTGCAAGGGAACTTGCTGTCACGTGTGTTGGTCCCACTGCTGCAATTGGGCAGCTGCAATGGAGAAAATGATCCTCTACATATCCCTTCAACCTAATCCTTCTCATCAAACAATATGGGCTCTTAAAATTTGATCCAACGGCTAAAGTTATTATAATTTTTAAAGTAGGTCCGTGTTTTTAGCCGTTGGATCAAATTTCAAAGGTCTGGATTGTTTGATGAGGAGCATTAAGGGGAAGGGATCCAGAGGGATCCCTATCCCTGCAACAGTACATGCGAAGGCAAGTTTTGCAAAGGCAGCTGAAGGGGCACAAGCCCCTGTTTTTCCTCCGTTGGACCTGCTTTGTTCAACCAGTTCAACCCAATTGCAAGGGCAATTGGGTGACTGCTGGAGATGCTCTAACCAGAGTCGGGGCAGAAAGTGCGATTGGCCTCGGGCCCGGCTAAAGGGAGGGCTCCAAAAACCATTTGCTACATGAGCAAGCAACCAGTTTTCAGGGAACATTCCGGCAACTCTTTGCAAGGGACAAATGGAAGAGATTCTGATGATACACATTGAGTTTTCCGGCAAGATCCCGGCGAGGTTGGGTTAAATGAGAAAAACGCCATACTTTGATTAGCTAATAAATAGAAACTAGCTGCTATCGGGAGCAACATATGGTGTTAGAAATGTTAAATGGCTTTGTCATTTATAACCAGTAGAGGTAGCAAAGTTGGTTTAAAACTGGATGAACACTCCGAACAGTGAGCACCACAATAAAAACCCTAATCAATGGACATTAACATAAACTACAGCACTGAAATGTCTTCCGGTACGTAGGATAAGTGACGATTCATACAAAACAAAGCATCGCTCTGTCCTGTTTCGGCAACACAGGCTTTGAGGCTCTGATCATTCTGGAAAAGGTCAGCGTGATGGAGCACGTGACGCCTGGAAGTAGAAATGTAATTTCGTGTTTATATTTTTCTTCTTCTGGAAAAAATAATTGTGATTGAAGTCTGGAAGTAGTAACTAAGTTGACATCAAGCACAAACCTTTCCTACTTGCACTCGATCAGAAGACAGGAATTTTAGGGGCACTTTCGTTGTATGTAGGAAGCCCCATGCTCCTCGTACCTGTCAATTGCAATCACACGAAGCAAAATATCAGTAGACGACTCCAAAACACTCTACATGATTTCTTAATCATCTACAATGTAGATCGTTTGATATGGCTGAGCAAGACACAGGTGAAATCATGAAACTTACTCAGCCTTGGAGAACCACATTTGCTGGAATGAACCGAGAGACGCCAATATACTTCCGCCTATCCAAACACTGCAAAATTAAACACCAACATGAAGTCAGGAAAGGAGAAATTTTGCATGTACGTATATTATGAACATTAAATTTTTAAAAGCACATAACCTATAACTACACAAAGGTGAAACTTGAAAGCTTTTGAGTGAGTTTCGAAGTTATACGGTTAAACATGCCTCAAGTGTATTCTCTATGAGAGATGTAAAAGTTCAAAGTTAAGCGACTGACAAACTGCCATCACATGACCCTAGAATAATTTCAGGGTGCTCGCATGAAAAATGTAATCCAAAAATCAAATAACAGTTGCAGAGTTGCAGCCAAATTGCTTATGTATGGGATCTTCTGTGCTAGCATGGGCAAAGAGAGGAACAAAGGACTTGAAGCAATTTATATTTACCTGAATCGCCTTTCGGTTGAATTCCCGGCCACCAATACTTTAACTCTAGCAGCTTGAGGGGACTCCTGCAGGTTGAATGATGGCATTTTGATATTTCATACTAATAATTACACAAATAATACTGTACCAGCTGAAATCAATTTAACTACTTTGAGTACAAATGATTTTAGCATGCAGAGAGAGAGATAGAGAGTTCAACGACACCGATGTATTAAGCCAATGGCCAATGCTGAAAAGCATAACAGTGCTTTGCTTCCTGAAGATAGTATGTGCTAAGATAAACAATACAAAAGTTATAGAACGAAGGCGATGAGAAACTAGTTCTTCTAAGTTGCAATGCCACAAACACATTAAAGAACAAATTTAGTACCCAGATCTTACAGTGAATTTATAAAACATGAAATTGTTGCTGCTAGACAATTGAAACAATATACCAAATAGAAGCCAAATTCAATAATAAAAACAGTTGGCTGGGATTAATAAAAAGGGAAAAAGAAACATGACCATGGTAGTGCTTCATTTAAAAGACATACCTCCAGCATGTCTTTCTCAAGGCGTTCCTTCAACTGTTGCATTGATGCTGTGCCACCGGCAAGCTGTATAAAATAACAGAAGGAAAAACCATGTCATATAATTCTCAAGTTGCATGTCAAGAAATTCCGTGGAAAAATTGGGGTCAATGGATGTGATAAACTAAGAAAATTTTCAGGAATTCTGCATATTCACCATAGAAATTGCAACACTTACTCGGTAAGTCCTACCAAAAGATATCAATTTGCATCCAGAACTAAACTAATTCATGCTATTAATTTTTGTCAATTCTTTGGGGAAAAAAAAAACCTGATTCATGCAAAAAATAAGTAAATTGATGCTCCAACCAAAAAAATATAATAAATAAGTGACTGCATCATTTTACCAGTATACTACTAAACAATTCACGGCGGATGTCCACATCACACTTGTTAATGCTCTCGATAACCTGGAGAGAAGAAACAAGAAAAGTTAACCATGAATTAAAAAATGAGGGGAGAGGGGAGAAGAAAAACAGAGAAGCAACTGCATGGATACACCCACTTATTGTCAAATAAAGTATGATATTACCATTTGTGGCAGACCACGAACAGTGGAAGCAATTTCTGCAAAATGCTCCATACCAGGAATTGTCTGACATTTTCATAAAAACAAATATGACAGATATAAGATGCAGGAAAAATATATTATTCAATACCAATTAAAACATATATTTATGCAACCAATCCATCCAGCAATTGCTTCAACCAAAGTTTTATCAGGGGTCAAATTTTCTTATCAAGTGCAATTTACAATTGATTGATAAAATGTGGTCCAACCCTATAAAAAATATTTTGGAAAATGTAACATCTAATCCTCTAAAATTCCAAGAGCGTAATCAAATTATGGGACTGACCAAGCTCTATTTCACAAGCGTTCTTCATTTAAAATTTAAAGTGGCCTTCATATATCCAAATATTACCCATACAATTAGTAGACATGAAGATATTAGTAATCAAGTAATGAACTATTCCACGAAAGCCAATTTATTGATCAAACCAAAAATGGCCCACAGAAACAAACTCGAGATATCTTTCAAGTCAGCAGTTATCTAAGCATAAAGAAATGCTGAAAATGAACAAGGCATATGATAGACTTAGTGTCCATAGTACTTTGTAGATTATCTTTCTTTTTCAATAAAGTTCCTGTTTTCTTGTCCCATAAAAAAATGCTCAAGATGAAACAGTCATGTCTCACTTTGCACAAGGTTCACATATTAAGACGAAGTGGGAACTAGGAACCGTTAGTTGAATGAAATTATTGAACAGATAATAATAAGATCGTGGTGAAATGCAAATGTGTCCCATGAGATTTCAAGGATTCAAGGAAAGTGTAAAAAACTGGCATCATATAGTTTAGAAGACATCCACCTGAGCCAAGGATGGGTTAAAGAGAATATCAGGAATCTTGAATCTATCAGCTCCGATTTCAATTGTCCTGTATCATGCAGGTTCATAAAGTAACTATACATTTATACTAGAAACAAAAATCAAAGTTAATTAAACAGTATACAATATGCGCAAAATTAGATAGTCATCATTTAACGAAGTGCACCATGAATTAACAAGATCAAGAACAGATCTAATGAATTCAATAGGGGAAAGTGCAACCCTCTAAACAAATAGAAAAGTTACAACAAACCAAGATGCAAAAGAATGGGACTCACTGGCCATCAGGAAGCTCATATGAGGTCATTGGAATGTTTGAATATGCGATTTCTGGAAGAAAAAAAAATGAAAATCCTATTAGAACGCTAATTGAACATTTTTTTTATCTTTGTTTGAAGAATATAGCAATTAATACAGGAGCTATGAACAATGTGAAAACAACTGACAAGGTTGAATCATAGAAAAAAAGAATAAACCATCATCCATTCATCGTGTAAAAGTAAACAATATCTTGAAAACTCCAAGCAATTGAGTTTTCAAAGAGCTAAGATGCTCTCTCCTGCAAAACTCCGAAAACTCCAATAATCAAGCTGTCAAAGAATTAAGCTATCTCTGTACTCCTTAAGTACTAATTGTATCAACATTTGAACGAATTTCCAGATCAAAAAACTTTTAAGAGAACATAAGGCCATATATGGACCTTCAAGCAACAATCAAGGATATCATTTGTGAATAAAGAGAATAAATGCAAAATTGCCCTTCCAAATATCAGGTCTTAAACAAATAAATATGTTTTGAACCCAGTAGCAAAAATAACACAATAATCAATTGATTTTTTTTTTTTCCCGAAATCTGCGATCAAGACTAAAACGTAACATCACTGACAAAGTTTATAGCCTAAAAAACATTAAAACGCATGAGAAAGGGATATATAGCAAACCATCATATGGAGTGTCTGGGGCTCTACACACGCATTCTTTGATGTCACTAGCAATTATCCTCTGCCAAGAAGAAACATTCAGCAGAAATGAAAAAAAATATATATCATATCTCAAAAAGTAATATTCTGGTCAATCACAGACAGACCTGGGCATAGAGTCTGTAGCTTTCTGTGGTATTTGGAAAATCAACATCTACTACCTACAACATTGAGAATATCATTAAGCTAAACAAAAATGATATTAAGCTATCAAAAAGTAAAACAAAAATATTCATCTATAATACTGACGAAGTCTCACAATTGATAACAAGATAAACGAAGGATGCATAGTTACAGAGGAACAATTAATAACCCAACAGCAAGTATGCACCAAGCCACCACTATAATATTCAGACTGGAAGCATATTTTGCTACTCTTAGCATTCCATTATTTTAGAATACATCCACCATTAAAATCCAAAGGTACCTGAAACTCTCCAGGTCGTGTTTCCCTTCTCTTAAAAGAATATCTGGGTTTAATCTACAAATAAATAAGAAAAGGACTAAATAAGTTAAAAACAGCAATTTTGGGCAAATGATTCCCCTCCAAAACGAAATTTAGGTGGTCACTCACCATCATGCCTTTACTTTCCAAACTTTTTGTCAAACAATCAGTAAGAAACTCTCCCCCAATAGGAGAAGATGACACAGCCTGTAACAAGTTGACAAATAACAAAATAGGAAAGAAAAAACAGGTGTCAAAATTTGACAAAGATTGGTTAAATTCTTATACATGGAATCCAGAAACAAGCAATCATAAATTTTCGGTTTATTTCACTTTACAGAAGGTTTCTAAAGGCGTTTATAGAGTGCAAGAGGGCATTATACAATATATATATATATATGTATGTATGTATGTATGTATGTATGTATGTATATGTGGCGCACCTTGAAATGTAATTATATAAAAATAAGCTACAAATTAACTTGTTATGAATGAAGATCAATCATCTAATTTGACAGGAAAGTGAGAAATACCTTTTGAAGAACATAGCCATCATGAACTGGAGCAACTGTAGTTGATCCTCCACCACTAGATGAATTTTAAAATTTTGCGAAATACCGTACATTAGTTTTGCATTCGCAATAATGAGGCAAAATATAAAGGGGGCAATAAATACATTATCAAATCACACTAGAAACGATATTAAAAAATCATGTTGTACATTGCATATAAAAGAATATCAAATTCATAGATGTAGTATTCATAAAGTTTAAATTCGATTGATACATTATCGTTTGGTTTATGATTCCTAAAGTTACATTCATAATTTCAGAAATTTCTGCATTTGTCCACTTTTACTTACAGGCCACTGAGATAGATATTCTTTTGACATTTATTAGAATTTGAACTACTGATTTGTATCCATCAACATTCTCTTTCATGGGATTAACATAAAACAAAAATCATGTGGATCTATGGTCTGCATCAAGTGGACAGATTGACTTAAAATAAGCTTATGCATAAGTGTGAAAATGAAAGGATGCAATCATAGAAATGGTAATCCAATTATATACAATTGGTTCAGAACAAAAGACGATGTGCAAGTACTAAAATTATATACAGCAAGAATCAAAATGATGTCATCTACCTACCTATCTACTACTAACGAGGTAGCTCGACCTGATGCAAATGATGTGAGAACCTGACATAAGTAAAAAATTATAACGGTTACTCACTAATTACAGACTGAATTTCAAAAGGAAACAAAGAGCAGAGTCTGCAAATAGTAATCCATGTTCTACAAGTTGGAATCAGGGAGAAGGGGTGAACAGGGGCATACAGCATTCTTGGCCAAAAAAAAGGCAGGAACTTTGTACTTTTCAAACATAAGCTCTGCCGTCCTGTCAGGTAAAACACAAAACTCAATCACTTAACCTAAAAACTAAACAGCATAAAAATACACCAACTAAACCATCAATAATGATGGAACAAATAATATCATTTCTATAAAACCTTTCATCAATGGGGCCGGCATACTTATTACAAGTTAGACACCTAAGAACAAAAAATCTAGGTATGCAACAACTGTACACAGACACAATGAAGCCATCAGTCTGCAAATAAAAATACAAAAGTTCGTACAGCTGAGCTTTGTGAGGCATAGGGGTCAATGTGAAGTCTAACTTTATTACAAAAGAATACATGAGCTATTACATAAGCATTTTAGCTCGACTTGATAGTTACAAATTTTAGCTGATGAGAAAATTTAATAATTACCATATTACCTTTCTCTTTGTTGTTGAGTGTTTGAAGATGGCTCTGCAAGTAGCATTGGATGCTCTTTGGGATCAACCAATAGACATTCCCTGAAATAATAGCAAGCACTTACTGATATGGTAATACCAAAATAAAACATCTACCTAAATAATTGGGAAACATATATTGCCAGATGGACAGTTCACAGGGAAAAGGATAACAGCCAAGCCTTCACACTATATAACAGTACTGAATATGAGCTGCTACTGTATTACGTACATCTGTTAAGTTCAAACTCATATTACGCGAATAATGGAATATGGTTGAACAAAAGAACTTCTAACATATGATGATCACTCCCCAAAAACAGATGACATCAGTATTCTTCTGACCCAATTAGATCAGTGAGAAAAATTTGTACCAAAGCATTACTGCGGTGAAGATGTATACAGAAATGAGTACTAGAAACATTATCATTTGTTGATCATTATATCCTAATGTTACTAAAACCATAAGCGTAATAGAAGAAGCCGACCGTTCAGGGTGTTGCATTATATGCATGCCTTATATTTACTTAACCAAATTATTAATCAACAATTGAAATGAGAAAACAAATTTAACCCATAGTAGATTACTAATTCATCCATTAGTAGTTACCTAAAAGCATGATCCCATATACCCTCCACAGCATCCCAGTCAACAACTACTCCATCCTTTATGGATGACAGCACCTGATACAACAGCAGTAGTTAATCAAAATCTAAAAGCAAAAGGTCGAAACTGTGCTTCAATTACAAAAGCTTTAAATTCGAAACTGACCTCCATATGATCCCGACGGTACCCTAAGGCTTGAGATCCTACAAATAATTTGCGCTTTCCCTTGGCTTTGTCAGAATCAAGAGATTTTGAATTATTCTTTGGATCTACAGCAGGTCCAGAGTTGTTTTCCATTTCTGTTGCATCAACTTCCATTTGATCAATTGACCCGACAACCTAAACGAACAAGAACAGATGCCAAAACCAGGTTAAATTTTTAATTCACTTATGAACTAGTAATGGTGAATATCCAATTGACAGACAGACAGACGCACAGTAAACAAATTTTATACCTAATGTGACTAATTTAATAAGTAAGGTCCATCCTCTAATATGTAGAAATTCGATGCATATAAACTTCATAACTAATAAGTTTAAAAAATTCAAAAAATAAAATAAAATGAAAAGCTTCATCCACTTTTCAAAAATTCCTTAGTCATTTAAGCACAACCATGAGCTTCCCGCCTAAACACGTATATCTGACCAGCCTTAACGCCCCCTCTACTGAATATGTTCCCCCAATAGTCTCACATTATCCATCATGGTATAGAAAATAGCGACGAGGGAGTCTGGACTCATCATTCTTCTGGGTAAAAAACAACTTACAATTCAAATATCTTTGGGACGGTCGAAACGCCAAATGTGTACCCAAAAGGATTTATGAAGAACAAAATCTTTAGCTATAATCTTAAAAGTTTTCAAATGGGCAATTGCAAAACACACATTCTGCATTACCACTAAATATGGTAAACATTTCCCGGATCTATAAAATGAAAATCCTCAGTACTACATTTTCGGTTAAACGTACCAACAAAGTTGTGAAATTTTCTACAAAAATTAAGGTTTAAAAAGAAAGAGAGACGAAATGTGACTGCCACTATGAACAATTGAAGTAAAAAATTGAGCAGAAAGTAAGCACATACGGAAGGGAAGACGGCCTTGGGCGCATCTTCGCCAGCATAGCCGGCTTTGCAAGTGTGGGAGCCGAGGTCGAGTACGACAGCTGATACCTCATCTGCAACCAAAGAAACCAGAAATCCCCAAAAAAAAAATCACCAAGAAATCAGAAAAAAATTAAGAAATAGAATGAGAAATCTTATGGCATGCAAGTGCAGTTAGGTTCTTGATGAACTCACCGCCTCCGTACATAATTCAAGCTTTCTGAGAGACAAGATTTTGGCGGAGGAGGAGAATTTGCTCTGCGAGTGCGGGAGGAGAAGGAACGAGCGAGGGAGAAGGGTTTAACGAAGTTTGGACTCTGGAGTGGAGACTTCAGCAACGACTAGCTCAGTGCTTTTATTTACATTATTTATTTATTTCTCTCTAATTACAAAACTACCCCATGACTTTTTGTATCTGTTTCACTCAAATCCTAAATTCTTTTTTTTTTTTGTTACAAATTGGTCCCTTACCTTTTGAAATTTTGTTGGACAGTAGTGACACAAGTTACAAAAGTTGCACAGCAATAGCGGTATGTGAAATTCAATTCGATATTTTTTTTAGTTTAAATAGTGTCAACTATGTTAATAAAGAAATTTTTTTAATGATGCCTAATAGTTATGGTTTTTGAAGACTCGTAAACAGGACTGAGAGGCATAAATGACATGGTAGTTGTGCCCTCGACGCTTATTTCTATGAAGGATCTTGGGCCCTTACATTATTTCTTGGGGTGGGAAGTGACTCGCATGCCGACTGATCTATATATCTCTCAGTCCAAGTATATCCTAGACCTACTCAAGAAAACAAAAGATGCTTGATGCCAAACCTAGTGGTCATCGGTTAAGTCTTCATGCAGGAGAACCACTTTCATATGGTACTGACTTCCGGAGTCTCATATGGGCTATGCAATATCTTTTTTTCACCAGGCCAGATATCGCTTTCGCATTTAATCAAGTTTATCAGTTCATGCATTCTTCTACAAGTGCTCATTGGGCTGCTGTAAAGAGAATACTATGTTACTTAAAAGCCACTCACGATCACGGCATCATGTATAAGCCAAGTCCTCTTACCATTACTGCGTATGTCGACGCAAATTAAGTTGGTGATCCTGATGATCATAACTCCATTGGTGGTTACCGCATCTTTGTCGGAGATAATTTAATCTCATGGAGCTCTAAGAAACAGCAGGGTGTGTCTCGTTCTAATATTGAAGCGGAATATCGTCAACTTGCATGTACATTTTTTTTTTGGAACTTGCAGATACTTCAATTGCTTCTCTTGGTTTCGAAACCTTTTCCGTGATCTACATCTCTCATTGATCCTCCACGTTTGTGCTGTGATAATATCAGTGCTCTTGCTGTTGCTTCTAATCCTGTGTATCAAGCACGCATGCGCCATGTCAAAGTGGATTATCATTACATTAATGTCACTCGCAAGAAGATTGTTGTTGACTGTGTTGCTTCAACTAATCAGCTTGTTGATCTTTTGACCAAACGTTTATCCTCTTCACCATTACCAACCCAGTTTCCAAGCTTCCTGTTCACCAACGATCGCTCAGCTTGCAGGGGCGTGATAAGCCAACTGATAAGCCAAAACCGAACCAGTTTGAATTTCTCTCTTCTCGCTCTTCTTCACAAGCGAACACATCGAGCCAGTTTGATATTCGAGATAACTCTCACTTGTAACAGAATCATCTAATATGACAGTATACAATGAACCTGCAGGCTCAATCATTATTCGTCGAGTTGAGTTTATTCATTCAAGCATTCTTATTATATTGAGTATTCATTATATCTTTCACGAGTAACCCAATTTTATAGAGTTTAATCCGATAACACTCTTTTTTACAAAAAAAATTAAAAGTTAAACCAATGCTACTTGAACTTAAATCACATAACTCAGCCAAAACTTAAAATTCAACTCCAAAAATGGGTATCTACTAAAAAGTTAAATCAAATAGTGAAGTTTGAACCACGTAAAGTTTGGATTAAAAGACGAAACAATAACAAAGCGCATAGAAAAAAAATAAAAAACAGTACTTCATTTCCAGATGAAAACAAGCAACAAACTTAAGTCTTGTAATCTGAAGTTCAATCAGCAATCCTATTAAATGTTGGTCTATAGGGGGCATGAGAGGGAAAAACAGCTCAATAAACGATCGAGTTGAAGTTGAATTGGATTCGGGTGAATTTTAATTATGCAATAATCTGCGGGATTATGTTTAAAATTGCGTTGGACATAGGCGAATTCAAAAACGCAAGTTGCATTTTTAATTTGAAGAGCAAGTTGTTAACATTTTCAATTTGCTAATTATGTTGCTACTTTCATTAAAGATGGTTCCTACAGTGCACTCATTGAATTAGTGAACAATTTTTTTGACATGACAGTCACACCACCTCAAATTTTTTACTTATTTCCACTCTTGGAGAAGAT
Source organism: Pyrus communis (assembly GCF_041283825.1). Taxonomy (NCBI): domain Eukaryota; kingdom Viridiplantae; phylum Streptophyta; class Magnoliopsida; order Rosales; family Rosaceae; genus Pyrus; species Pyrus communis. Next base: position 30,079,827 of record NC_142575.1, read on the forward strand.
TTTCAGTGAATCGAAAACACAGTTCAATACATCAAGTATTATAATACAATTGGTTAAAAACTTAAGAAAAAATAAATTCTCAACTAATTATACGGTGTTATTTAGTGAACCGTTATGTATTTTCATCACACTAAAAGTATCTTCTACCCTTGAGATATGCGTTCATGACCACGCATGAAGAAATCAATCGAGCTAATAACCTTCACAGGTCACACTTAACAGCCGTGTTTTCTTTACCAAAAAGCGATGTACTGTGTTAGTCCTGTGAATTTTGAACACCGACATAAATGTCAAAGGACAGGTGGAGTGGAATAATTTGTCACATCAGCTTGAATTTCACATGATGCGACATTCAGCTGCCCTTTTCTCTTGGGTTTTAGGTTGCTGGTGACTTTGCTGTCATGCTACCCTTTCTATGTCCTTATCTACTTTAATTTATTTGATTATTGTCTAAGTAATCACTCTACTTTTGTGATAGGTTAAGTCAATCATAATTGTCATGCATTTTAACTTTCTCATGTAACAGTATACGATTAATTTAAGATACCGTCATAGGGTATCTCAGTTGTAAAAGTTCTACTATTGACTCAAGATGGCCATGCATTTTAACTTTCTCATGTAACAGTGTATGATTAATTTAAGATACGTCACAGTGACATATCAGTTGTACGGAAGTTCTACTCTTGATGCAGAATCTCAAACTAGTAAAATGTGAATACAAAGTGCCATTGCGCACATTATTAACAATATTAACAGTGCATGATTAACGTAAAGTATCATCAAAATGACATCCTGTAAGAGGAAAATTATTTTGTTCACTCGCAGCCCCAAACTAGTAAAGTGTGAATGCATTAGAGAGACGAAAAGCACTTTGGTCGCTTTCCCTAATAAACGCACTTCCTGTGTCAAAATTTCAATGATCCAACAGCACTTTGTTTCTATGAACTGTTTCTCAGATAAAGCCAAACTTCTACTTAGCCATTACTTCAAATTATTTTCTTGGTGTAGTTCTTTGTGAATCAAATTCGCAAAGAACAAAAAATGGGAAAGGCTTTGGTTTTAGCATTCTACATAACCATATGCTGTGTTGCTTTTATTATATCAAAGATTGTTATTTCAGTCCTCATCTATAAGCGCTGGAAGAAGAAGCACTTGGTGCATGAAGATGGCTTCTCTGGTATGCTCGAAAACTCCATGAAAACACTCGGTTTTACGCGTCTTAGAGCGTATCTTTTATGACACCTTCATCCACGATGCTCAAAATGACGCATTTTCCATGTAATCTTCGATGAAATTCGTAGCAATAAACTATATATCCTGATTAATGTATTGTAATGTGCATGTGTACAGGTGGGAAAATGGTTTTGTTCGGGGCACCAACAATGAAACCTCTGAAAACGGATGTGTTCTTGAAGAAGACATTGAAGTTGAGCAACAAGGACATCATTGGTTCCGGAGGCTACGGGACGGTTTATAAGCTGACAGTAAATGACTCCACAGCCTTTGCTGTGAAAAGATTGAGCAGAGGAAGTCCAGATAGAGATCGAGGCTTCGAGAGAGAGCTCGAAGCAATGGGGGACATAAAACACCGCAACATCGTCACCCTTCATGGATATTACACTGCTCCAAACTATAATCTTCTCGTATATGAACTGATGCCTAATGGAAGTTTGGATGCAGTCCTGCATGGTATACATATGCACTCAAATTTTACAAAAATGCAAAATTTCCATTTGTCTATGGTGATCATCTGGTAAATTATGATGCAGGAAGATCAACGGACAAGATGCATTTGGATTGGCCTACCAGATACAAAATAGCACTAGGTGCGGCAAGAGGAATATCGTACCTTCATCACGATTGCATCCCTCACATAATCCACAGAGATATCAAATCAAGCAACATCTTGTTGGATCAAAACATGGAGGCTCGAGTGTCTGATTTCGGATTGGCCACGTTGATGGAACCGGATAAGACTCATGTTTCAACACTTGTAGCTGGAACTTTCGGATACCTAGCTCCTGGTACAGTTGAAGTTCACCCATGAATTTACAATAATATTGTCAGTAGCATACTGCTCAGTTACTTTCTTGTGTATTGATGTAAGACAGACCATTTTTCTGCAGAATACTTTGATACGGGAAGAGCAACAGCGAAAGGCGATGTTTACAGTTTTGGAGTTGTTTTACTAGAGCTTCTAACCGGAAAGAAACCTACGGATGAAGCATTCATTGAGGAGGGAACAAAGCTTGTGACATGGGTAAGTTATGAACTCAACACTTCAATAAGCAATAGCAATCCTCCATGTTCTTACTTGAATTGCCATAAAACTGCTGCCATTGTTGATCAGTGACTAAACCTACCTGCAAATCAATCGGTTAATGATGTTCGCAGGTGAAGGCAGTTGTTCAAGACAGAAGGGAGGAGTATGTACTTGACAGTAACTTAGGCTGCTGTTCGATTGATGAGATTAACACTGTTTTTAGTATTGCATTAATTTGCCTCGAACCGGAGCCTTCAAAGAGGCCTACCATGGATGAGGTTGTCAAGATGCTTGAGCAGATCAAAAATAAAAAATAAAAAACTTGTAAAAGACACATAAATTTTTACACCTGTGCACCTGTTTATACCTAAAATGTTTGTACCTAGAGCTTTCTTATGAAAACAAAAATTAAATTAGATTCCTATAAGGTTTGAAAATCATTTTAAACGCTTTCTGTAAGCATATATACGTTTAATTCCCTTCCAGTTTCAATGGCGTCTCCTCTTAATTCTTCTTCAACATCGTCAACCCACTGCTCCTGCTGCTGCTTATCTGTGAAGCGTCGTCCTATTTTTGATCTGCTCCAAATATACACAATCTTATGCCTATGAAGCTGGAGGGCACCAACTTTATTATCTAGAGGTATCTGTTCGTCCCCATACTGAGAGCTTACGATCTTATATGCTACATCGATGGCTCACTCAGATGTCCAGACAAATTCATCGTCCAAGATTCAATGAGGCAGAGCTGGTTAATCTGGGCTATTAGCTATGGTGCAGGAAGGATCAAGCAGTGATGGCGGTGATGAATGCTAAACTCTCACCTTCAGCACTCAGAAAAGTCTTCCATTGCTCTACAGCCAAAGAACTATGGCTTGCTTGCAGCTTTTCAACCCTACCGTATGATTATTTTGAAGTGTACTATATATTTTCTTAATTATTAGTTACTACATATTTTAGTGGTCTTGATTCATGATTATAATAATCATTATCAGTGATATATATATATCTTCTAGCTGAACTTTCTGTTTGTATTTACGACCACTCGCTATCAGTTCCAAATTCATGTCTATCGATGCCTATGTTGAAGAGGGAGGCCCTGATCACTAGGACAATCTACCACTTGCTATTCAAAATCGGTATTATTTTCACTGGTTTCGTTAAATGGGGCTCAAACTTTCCTTCTCATCATAATCAACTAATGGTTTTATTTGGTTTGAACCTTTGTTACGGAATATACATTGATAGTTACACTACTGGAATCACAATGACCTACAATGGTTTCTCAATAGCTTTGCAATCTGATAGTCGGGAAGGCATGCCTTGCCCCGCCACCTATGGTTTGAAGGCTAGCAGCTTCTTGTTTGATTATGTTGCCTGCCTAGACGGTGTTTTAGGCCTAAAATCAGCATTCGTTAATCTATACTAGAATTCAGCACTGAGCAGGTCTAGCAACTAGTTAGAGACAAGAATTAGAAACATGGTTTGATGATTGGCAAGAAAGTTTGTTTCAGCCAATCAAATGTGCATAGTGCATAAGGTAATTTCAGGGGAAGAATGAACATTAATTCAAGAAGAAGAACATTAAACAAAACAGAACTTGCAAATCAATTGGTTAATGATGTTGCGGGTGAGGGTGGTTGTTCAGAACAGAAGGGAGGAGTATGTACTTGATAGTAACTTAGGTTGTTGTTCAGTCGGCAAGATTAGCATCGTTTTTAGTATTGCACTAGTTTTCCTTGAACCCAGGCCTTCAAAGAGGCCTACCATGGTGAAGCTGTTAAGATGCTTGAGAAGATTAAAAATAATAATAAACTTGTAAAAGACACTTAAACTTGTACATCTGTTTATATTTGAAATGCCCGTACCTGGATCTTTCTTCCGCCCTTTCTCTCATATATACAAAAACGATGAGCAATTCAAGTAGACATCTGTTATGGCTTATTGTTCTGTAAGCATTATTTTATTTGTGTTGTAGATTGCATTCTAACCGGAGAGTTATCGGCAAGATAGCCACCATAAGATGGTTGAGAAATATATTTTCTTTCAATTTATACCACTTCCTGGTCCAATCCAAGGTACACAAATAGATACATAAACGAAAGGCAGGCTCAAGTGGCTAATAGAGAACATGAAAAAGCTTACTCGTAGCATCTACTTGAGGATTGATTCCAGTCCTTTCACAACCGAAGCTTTCAAGGAGAAAGAAACTGGAGTATCTCCAAAGAATACATCAAAAAGAGCAAAAGCCACGTTTTCTGACTTAATTTCAGCACCCACACTAGAAGGAAGCCCATCAGACGAGATAGAGACCTAAATATCACAATAAATCTCATTTGATAAGATTGCATGCACAGAAAAAATTCACATTGAAGAAGCATAACATAACTATGTTGGTTTAGATTTGAAAACACAAACTAGCATGCGTGTTAGAGGAAGTCCGAGAGAAATAATTCAGGGAAACATAGAACTCCCAAAAGACTGCACTAGTTAGCATGCATAAGAAACCAGTAAATTCGAACTTACAAGCATTTTGGAAGGGTCTGGCCAAGTCAAAAATACGAAAGTTCCTTTCTTAAGAGGTTGCCCTTGAAAGATGCTACGGAATGTGGACAGTGCAGATTCATCAACAGGGGTTGGTGATTTGATTCTTGGAGAGATGGCATCATTCAAGGCGTCCCAAAAAGTTTTCCCATCAACATCTCTAACCAGAACAATCTGTAACGATTTCTCCGAAGGAGCTGCAATTAGGAAAAGTAACGTTAGCATCCTCTATATGTGCGAGTGTGTGCGGCAAGGAAGATGCATACTTTTTATGATTATTACATAGAAAAATAGAGTTGAACAAGGATGAATCCTCTTGAATCTCAGCAGCTGATCTTCCTTTCCAAGCATGCAAACTATTTAAGATGGACTGGTTCACATATAGTCCTGCAGCATAGACTTTTACGCCAATAATTGCAAAGACCTTTTCCCTGTATCCTACAACCATTGCCAACGTTGAGGTTATTTGCTACATGTATCACGCAATTATTTGTATCAAAAGGAAACACACAGAAATCTTCTTTTTCTTAGAGTGAATGCACTTTGCTATATGTGATTTGAAGCAACTAACCAGTTCCAAGCAACGTCAATGAACTCGAACAACCCGGTAAACTCAAAGATGTTTGAAATTTCTCTTTGGTAGCAGGTTCCTCTATGTATTCTGCACTTCCAACCGCAGCTTTGTATATTTAGAAAAGTACATCAGGTTTTGTTATGAATGCAATCAAAGGAGAATATAATGAGTGATTGAAATGGAATAGCATAGTAAATCTTGAACACAAAAACTTAATGCATTCTCGTGATTACGATACCACTGATAACAGATTTTATATTGAACCAGCTAGATCTGTTTCATGGTGATGATTAAAATTGTGTTCTATCTTCTCAGTCTTCAACGAAAAACCATAACACATCAGATTAATCACCCTGATGATGAAAACTGTGTTCTATGTTCTATACCTCAACATAAGACCTGGCCATTAGGAATTTCAGAAAGCGAAACCGAGCTCAAGTCTAGTAGCATTCTTTCACATTCTTACAACTGGAGTTCAATGTGTCTATAAAGTTAAATCTTTATCAGATTGTCTCCATGTTTTCAAAGTTCCGAAACCAGTATCAAATTCTACAACTTCACCAATTGTTTTTGTTTCATTTTAAGCAATACAATCACATAATCGAATAAAGTCACGGACTTTCGGAAATATACTCACTCTCTGACCAGAAATTTGATTGCTTTCTTCTCCTCCACCTCAATTCAACAACATTAATCATATCAAAAAATTCGACCACATACATTTACAAGATTTTACCAGAGCTTGCTTTCTGCAGTCACACTATTCGCCTGATGAACAATTCTACATACATTTCTTGTTCTAAGTTACTGCTGGGGTAACACCCCGAAGCCCAATTGGGATTTTAACAGAAAGAAAGCAAATTTCTCCGCAGATAATTTACCATGACAACTGAAATTTCAAATGAACATTAACATAGCAAAACTTTTTTCACTTCACACAGAAGAAATTAAAATTAAATCCTGCAGATAATTGAAACAAGAAATGAGGAAGCTAAGTGGGAATTATTCACCTGAAGCCGAGGAAGCATTTACTGCAAAAGGGGTCTGAGATTTGATGTTCTTGTGAGGGGGGAAGTGAATGGGGGTTTGGCAAATGAGAACATTTGGGTTTGAAATTCCAGTCGGGAATCCAATTCTGGGTTTGGGAATGCTGTTCCCGGTGGGAGTGGGAAATTGGAGCCATTTGGGACTGCAAATTGCTTGAGCTTCAAACATGCCTTCAATTTTTGGTTTTTGGAAAACCTGTTTTCCATCCAAACTGTAGATATGGAACAAATTCATGGTCACAACTTGAGGTCTCGATCTAATAATATGATATCATGTGTTAGAACTTTACACATATTATTATTTTATTAGAACTAGAGATCATGATGAATGTAAATTCATGATATAAATTCGAGCCTTAATTTATAAGAAAATTAATGAAAAAAGTTTGAAAATTTTAAGTTTTACAAAATAAAAGGTAAAGTGAATAGTATCAGGATTAACCTTTTAATATAAAAATATGATTTTTCGTTAAAATGAACAGTACAAAAATATTTTCGTTAAAATTTCTTTAATTTATTGGTTACACAGCTAACAATGCAAGCTAAATCTTAATTTTTATATTTTTAAATAAAAATTTAACGAACAAAATATTTTAAGTACTTTATACACTAAAGCACCCAAGAAAGTCACCGTAACTCAAAAGTTAGGATTGTAAATTTGACCATTAACAGGGATTTCACTTCAATGCTACAAACGTAACCGATATAGGTTAGAGAAATTCCCCCATTAATCTTCACCCAAAAAAAAAAAAAAAAAAAAAAAATCCCCCATTAATAGTATTAAAAAAATGTGAATCATTGGAATGTGAAGAGATCAGTCGGTTGGTCACTGATTCAGATAACTAAAAGTTGAATCGGAGGTGGCTGATGATGTAAGGAAGACGCAAAGTCAGTCAGGCTCCCTCCCTCCACGTGGATGTTGTTCTCAAAAGCTCTTCCCAACTTTCCAAGAGAATTCTCAAACGGCTCATTTAATCTAGCCGTTACACTTTGCCCTTTTCTCCCACTTTAAAAATCCCAAGTCTCTATCTCTCTAATTCCATTCCACCCTGAGCAGACACAAAATATTTCAACTTTCTTCTTTCTTCTTTCTGACAGCTCTCAATGGCTAAAGCAGCTCTCTCTGTTCTGCTCCTGCTCTTGTCCTTCACTTCAGGTACTTCTTGCAAAAAACCGAGTTAGATTTCGTCAAAGACACAATAATTAGGATGTAACAGTCAAAACTTTTTGTACTTCGAAGTCTGGAACGTTGTATTTTTTGTTCTTTTGGGTTTTCTTGCTCTTGAAATATAGAATTGTGCTAAATTTCATGCTGAGTTATTGCTTAATTATCACTTTATAACTGACATTTTAAGTTGTGTTGTCTATTCGTTTTCTATCCATCTCCCTCTTCGTGTATCTAAAAGGGAAATATTACCAGTTCCAAGACGGATTTTCCGCTCTCCATGTTTTATCATTGTACCTGACTGGCACTAACTTATATGCACTGTACTTATCTCAGTTCCGAACCTCTAATTTCAAATTTACTGTTGTCTTTGCAGAAACTTTGCTCATGGTAAATGGACAGGTAATTAATATGTCAAAAGTTGCTAAAAAAAAATGAAACATGTAACTTCAAATACAAACCTAGATAACTTTTCTCGTTCTATTTCTCAAATGCAGAAAACTTGGTGTGTGGCCAGGCCTTCATCCGACCAAGCAACGCTCTTATCGAATCTAAATTACGCATGCGCGCACGTAGATTGTCAGATTCTTCGAAAAGGATGCCCGTGCTCATCGCCGGATAATCTCATGAACCGTGCCTCCATAGCCATGAACATGTATTTCCAATCTAAGGGAAAGAACCAGTGGAATTGTGACTTCAGAGGCTCTGCTCTCATTGTCGTGACTGATCCAAGTAAGTAACATTTTTTTCATAAAGAACGTCATTTAATTTGTTTGCATTTTATTTATTTATTTACTTATTTTTGTATTGATATGCAGGTTATGGTGACTGCATTTATGCATAGTCCTCGGTAAAACAAAGTGCATGGGATCATTCAAAGGAAATCTTGAGGAAATTCTGGCTGTTAATTTGTAGAATTTTAGCTTTTAATTTTAATAAGACTTGTAGATTTGTAGTTAAGTAATTGTTCCAATTCAATAACAAATATGGATTAAACTCAATTTATATGACGAACTTAGAACATGAGTAGCAATGTGGAAGTAAATTGAAATTGTACGTCGTATGTGAAACACCTTATGTGTGCCTCAAACGTGGTTGTTTCCGTGAAAAACTGGCAGAATCAAGTTATTTTCTTTGTATTACAACAACTATTAAACAAATGTCTCAAACAAAATTCAAATTACATATGCAAGATGCCATCAGAATGATAAGCCGAACAGAGGCTGGGGCTGCTTCCATCCCACCGCGTCCTTCCTTGTGTGTCGGAGATATAAAGCGAGTGCACCAAGAAAACAAAATCAGGGAAACTGGGTGGAACTATTCTATGCCAAGCATAATTGCACAGATGAAAGTGGAACTTCTACATATTTGCTGTAGGAATAACCAAATAAAGGACCAAAATTTCATCTTACAAAATCAAACAAGAAATGGAGTAGATGAATAAAGACGCACACTTTCCTTCCTACCAATCAATAAAAACACACCCACATGATGTGATTGAAAACAAGACCATGCAATGTCCGTCATGTGAGTTGCTGTTTGCAGGGAAGGGAAAGAATTGGTCCATTACTCTCCTCAGATGCTAATTAGTTAGTAATTTAATACGATGTAAATCACTTATTTAGAGGCCCAGCTCACGATGTTTCTTATAATTTGAACCCATCATTGTTTTCAGTTTATCAAAAAGAAAAAGATCGTTCCTACCGAAATTAGCTAAAACTAAAAGTTTATCAATGAAAGTTCGCAGTAATAATTAAAGATCTAAATGTTTTTTTTTTTTTTGGTGACAATAATGACCTAAAAATGAAGGATGTTAATCATGAGATTATTTTGTAAAATGAATTCAAACAAATAGTTAGCATCTTATTAAGTTATTAACTGGTTTGCACTTGGGCGTACCCAAATATAATATTATCTATTTACCTTTGTGTGTTCTTATTCAACCCAAAAGAAATTAGAGAAGTATTATTATCATTCTAAAACCTATAATTAGCTCACTATTGTTTTCTTTTTGTTGTTGAATACGAAGATGAATAATCACTCATTAAACTTTGCATGTTAATTAGTGTACTAATTCTTTTACATATAAAACGTGTAAATAAAATGATAATTGCACAATTATTTTTTATTTTCGGGCCTCGGGTGTCCTCCTCTCTAGGAAACGATATTTACACAACTATCATGTTAATGTCTAATTTTAGGTATCTCAGTTCCGAACCTCCAATTTCAAATTTATTGTTGTCTTTGCAGAAAATTCGCTCATGGTAAACGGATAGGTAATTAATATATCCAAAATTACTCAAAAATATGAAGAATGTAAATTCAAATACAAACCTACAACAATGCACTTTAAATTGATAACTTTTCTCGTTCTGTTACCAAATGCAGACAACTTGGTGTGTGGCCAGACCTTCGTCGGATCAAACAACGCTATTATCGAATCTAAATTACGCCGTTATCTAAGTCATAACAATGAGAGCATAGTGGAACTGTGATTTTAGAGGCTCTGCTCTCATTGTCGTGACTGATCCAAGTAACATTTTTTTTCATGAAGAACGTCACTCATTTAATTTGTTTGGCATTTTATTTATTTATTTATTTTTGTATTGATTTGCAGGTTATGGTGATTGCATCTATGTATAGTCCTCAGTAAAAGAAAGTGCATGGGATCGTTAGAAGGAAATCTTGAGGAAATTCTGTTTGTTAATTTGTAGAATTTTAGCTTTTAATGTTCTACCGGGGATGTCAAATTTTCACATTACCTCAAATGGATAGATTTTGATAAGACTTTAAATTTGTAGTTAAGTAATTGTTGCGATTCAAGAATAAATATATGGATTAAACTCAATTTATATGACAAATTAGTACATGAATGAGGATGTGAAAATAAATTAGAATTGTACGTATGTGAAACACCTTATATGTGTCTCAAACGTGCTAGTTCCCGTGAAGAAACTGGCATGTTATTATCTTCAGAAAATTGTAACAATAGTTCATTGGCTTTAATTCAATTGGAGCAATGATTTTTCAACTAAAAAATCATGACCATTTGTCTCTTAACTCATCAAAACATGCAACTATGGTCATTTTTATCAAATATGTTAGAACTTCAGTCAAAATGAGTGACGTGCCATGCATGTGAGGATGAATCAAAGGCAAATATGAAAAACCAAATGAGAAACTTTAAGTCAATTGGAAAAATAACCCTCAATTTTAATCCAATTGTAATAATGATTCTTCCAACACGATTCATGTTAACGAAAGTTCTGAAAAAGTTGATCAAATGGATCATAGCTACACGTTTTGATAAGTTAAGAGATCAATGATCACAAATTTTTAAATGAGAGATTATTGCTTCAATTAGATTAAAATTGAAATACAATTTCTACATTTTTCTCTATTATCTTTGTATTACAACAATTAGTATACAAATGTCTCGCAAAATTTCAAATTTACATATGCAAGATGCCAGCGGAATGATCGGCCCAATAGAGGCTGGGGCTGGTTCCTTGCCATTGCGTCCTTCCTTGTGTGTCAGAAATATACAGCGAGTGCACCAAAACAAACAAAGAGAACTGGTAGTCGATCAATTCTATGTGAATCGCAACTGCACAGATGAAAGTGAAACTTCTATATAAATACTGTAGGAATAACCACATAAAGGACCGAAATTTGATCTTATAAAATCAAACGAATGCAACCTTAATAGGTAGTAGGTACAAAAATTACACATAATTCCTATACAACCGTTTGATGCTATCTTCCTTCCACATTTAGTTGTTGAAACTTGAATGATTTATTAATTAAAATAGTAGCTGAGAGTCATCACCGACTGCAGTAGATAAATAAAGACTCACACTTTCCTTCCTACCAATCAATAAAGACTCACACCTACAAGCCCTTTAAGGGAGGAATTCTCATTTTTCAAAAAAAAATAGGGACACCCTCTTGACCATTAGATTTGACTTTAATGAAATTCTGTAGCTGCAATTAAATCACATACCACAAAATTTCAATCATAGGATTTCATTACAGCCAAATCTAACGGTTAAAAGGATGTCCCCAATTTTTTTTGAAAAATGAGAATCCCTTTCCTTACAGGCTTTCCTCACACCTAATGTTTTGATTGAAAACAAGACATTGCAATGTGCATCAAGTGAGCTGATGTCGGGATAGGAAAAGATGCGGTCCATTAATTTCCTGTCTTGCTTTTCGTTGACTTAAGAGGTAACTAGTTAATAACTTAATACGACGTAAGTTGCTAATTTCAATTCAGCTCATGATATTTCTTGTAATTTGAAATGAACATTGTTTTTAATTTATCATCGAAAGATCATTTTTACAAAAAATTATTAAAATTAGAAATCGTTCAATGAAAAGTTCACAATAATAATTAAAGATCTAAACAATTGTTTGCAACAATAATGACTTAAAAAAATAAATTGTTTAGATCATGAGATTACTTTGTGAAGTAAACCCAAATGAGTAATTAGAACCTTGAGAAATGCTAAGGAAACTCCCTCAAAGTAGGATTCTTCATTGACTCTCTGACACCTCACATTCTAACGTTAATTTCGATACCAACATTATAAAACATTTTAAAAAAAACATAAGATGGCAGAGACTTCATGGAAAATCTCATTTTTGAAAGAGTCTCCTTAGCATTTCTCTTAGCACCTTATTAAGTTATTAACTAGTTTACACTTGAGCACTTCTATATATATTATTATCTATTTACCTTTGGGTGTTCTTATTCGACCCAAAAGTAAGTACAAAGGTATTGTTATCATTCTAAAACCTCTAATTAGCTCGCTATTGTTTTCTTTTTGTTATTGAATACAAAAGTGAACATTTAGCCGGTGAACTTTGCACATTACTGTACTAATTATTTTACATATAAAACGTGTAATAAAATGATACTTGCACAACTATATATTTTTTATTTTCGAGCTTCGGTGTCCTCTTTCCTAAGAAACGATATTTGCACAACTATCATGTTAATGTGATTGCCTGATGTATCTAAGTGGATTACATGATATATTTTTTGCCTGTATTATGCCATGTGGTCTCTTTGGACCCCTCATTGGATCTTATACGAGGCCGGATAAATATAAGATAACTCGGTAAATTTACCATATGTTTTACTTGACAAGACGATAGTTAAGGATTGTTATTAGGAAACAAGTACAATACTCTATGTAATTGACCTAACGGGCACAAATTTACTACCTATTCTAAATTGCTCTAACCTACGAACACGAGAATTCAAACTTTAACACTATCAGACAATTATAATACCCTACGCAATTGACCTAAACCGCATCTACACATGCACAATAGAACAATTATTTGAGTTAATATTTGTGTTGTGTAGTATAATAATTACTAAAGTGAAAAAAAAAATCAGACAAGAGAATAATATTCAGTACATTCTCAAGAGAAAATCTTTGATAGGTGGAAAATCCATTATCCATTACCGCCAGTCGTTTAGAGGGAAATTGGTTTTCTGGCTCTTATTTCACCAACAAACTTGAAAATTTGCGAGGACACAAAGGCCAACACTTTTTCTGAGGGTCACTCATCTTTCTCACTCTCTCCCAGCTGCTGATAAGGAGGTGCAAAGAGAACTCTCTCTGTCTCTCTATATATTTATACGTATGCGTGGGCTTCTTGGATCCACTCAATTGCTATTCCAACTTGTGCTCAATGTTAAAACAGAAGCTTTCCATTCCCAGTGGCCCCATTTGACTGTGTTTTTACAGAGTTTTCTTCATTACCCACAACTGTTTTAATGACTATTTTCTTGCTGGTGTTTGGTTTCTGAGAAAATTTTGGTGATTTTCCTTTCTGGGTTTTTGAGCTTTGGTGATTTTGACTTCTGGGTTATTGAGCTTTGGTGATTTTGGCTTCTGGGTTTTGGTTAGAATGATGTCAATGACATGCCACACTCTTGATGGGAGAGCTGTGATGGATTTTGTGGCTTGTGGGTGTTCTTCCAATGCTTTGTTGGACCGCTATTCGGTGAGGAATTACTCGAAGGCAAATTCCAAGGGCAGTTGTAGAGGTTATGGAGCTCGGCTGAATCGAATTCGGTGTGGAGTTTCTTCAATGACAACAGCTGAGACTCCAGTACCAAAGAAGGCAGATAATGCTCTGCTGAATGGTAAGATAATAGAACTTTTTGTTTCAAGTTTGAACTTTTAATTACTTGAATTTATTTCAATACCATATGAGTTATTTCTATCAAATGCTTGAATTACAGGTGTGCCTGAAGGTCTTCCACAGGTTTTAAATTTAAAGAAACAATCCAGAAAGCCGGTTTCGCTGACAAATTTGTTTGAAATTGTTGCTGATGACCTCCTCACATTAAATCAAAATCTTCAGTCAGTAAGTACTCCTTTTGGATTTCCTGGTGCTGTGTGATAATTTTAGTTATTAGGAAGTTTATGGTGTAGAATGTTGTTACAGTATCTAATCATTTGTTTGTGCCGGGGCCTAGCTGAGCTTAGTTTTAAACAATCCTTTTCTGCTTGATGAGATTCTATCAGTTACTATGTTTTCCCGTTAAGCCTTTTCGAAAATAAAGTTTGCAATGCTTCTATGCGAAAATCAGTAATTCACTGACAAACGAGAATATGTGTGTGGATGTGTTTTCTGGTGTGGCAATGTGCTTAGTTTAGAAGCTGGCAATTTGGAACCTTTTGGTTGTTTTGACATCACGATGGATAGCTCGTTTAAAGATCGATAGGACCTTGTTAAAGCTGGAATCATTATGATAAATGTACTGATAAGTGGAAGTGTTATGCTTGTTTGGACGTTATTTTGTCTTTCCCATTTTATTGTTCGGCCTTACGAATGAATAGCATCCTTGTTCACTTATTTTGTCCATGTCTTCCCGTTCTATGTAGATATGGCTGTTATCCATTTGATCACTTATCAGTTATAGTTGAGCATACATGTCCAATGGCAGAGGTCAGAAGGCCTTACTCCAACTGTTGGGGTAGGCAACATAATTCTTTACCCTGTTCTTTCTTGTTTACCTTATCCCATCTACAAATTTTCTCTGTCTTTTTGAAATTATCATCCTTTCCTTCATTCCGAATGTTGTCGATTGCAAAGGAAGAAATTTATGTGGCAGTCTGGCATGACGGTGTTATATTCATTAGTTTAAGTGAGCTGCATTCTTGGAATACTTTTCCAATCTTGAACTTGTTGTACCGTGAAAAATTCTTATCAATCATCCTTTGCTAGAATGTCAACTTTTTTCATTCTCTCACTGTCGAGTTATGGAGTCCTTGTCGTACCAAAAATGTTTGTCGATTAGATTTTTGTTGAGGTAGACTGACCAGGTTTAAAGTTATAGACGTTATTTCTAATATCCTATAGCATTATATGATTTGCTAATATGATAATTATAGTTTACTTAGCAAGTGTTAAGAAAATCAACCATGCGAATGCAACGTTTCATCTCATTACTCCTTGTGGTTAAGTGTTACTGTACAATAAATAAGTTACATGCTTGACGATTTATGGATAATTAGATTCGTGCACATACCAGTGTCAGGGGACTAGTTATGTTATCAGGCCCTTATTTTCTGTTATACCTACTTTAAGAGAAAAGGACACTTCGTAATAATATGCTGTTTCAGATTGTTGGTGCAGAAAACCCCGTCTTAATGTCAGCTGCCGAGCAGATCTTTGGTGCTGGTGGGAAGAGGATGAGACCTGCATTGGTGTTTCTAGTGTCTAGAGCAACAGCAGAACTAGTTGGATTGAAGTGAGTTTCATTCAATGTTCTTAAACCACTGTATTGTATGAGGTTAACAGATTATAACTTCTCTCTAAACTTCTGTGTTCAGGGAACTTACCAAAGAGCATCGGCGATTGGCAGAGATCATCGAAATGATCCATACAGCAAGCTTGATACATGATGACGTTTTGGATGAAAGTGACATGCGACGAGGTAGGCATTATTATCTTCTTATGCATGTCACGTGTAAAATTATAGAGATGTCTCTGTGTCAAAATATATCACATACCTAATTTTTGGCCCCAAATTTCAGCTACTACAGTATATGTCCTTTAATTATATGTAGTCTGAATGAACTTGATAACATTATCAGAAAACGGAATGGACGTTAAATCTAGACCTGACATTTCTCGTTGTTATAAATGCTTGAAATGTATGCATTGGCTGAGGGCAGAGATTATCTAGAAAGCATTGCCAGTAAGTTGTGTTACATTGAGCAGCAGTGTTCTCTAATAGACTAATACAGAGCGATTACCATGGTACCCAAATTTATGATTATTGTTTCATTTCTTTGTTTTATTTTCCATCCTCTTTCGATCAGATTCCATTGAAATTGAACCCTATTTGCAGGGAAGGAAACTGTTCATCAAATGTTCGGTACAAGAGTGGCAGTGCTTGCTGGGGACTTCATGTTTGCACAGTCGTCGTGGTATCTTGCAAATCTAGAAAACATTCAGGTCATCAAGCTCATCAGCCAGGTAAGTTGTGTCATATTTATACTCTTGAAGCCTTCATGAATCGAATCTTCTTTCTAAAAGACACTTTCAAACTCACAAGTTGAAGAACCAAAAAAATAGAAAGAGGTTGCAGTCTTTTACATACCTGCAAGTTGCAACCTTTAATTTAGACGTAATTCTGTTAGTGCTATGGCAGGTTATCAAAGATTTTGCAAGTGGTGAAATAAAGCAGGCATCTAGCTTGTTTGATTGTGACGTCGAACTTGAGGAGTACTTGCTTAAGAGCTACTACAAAACAGCCTCCTTAATCGCTGCAAGTACCAAAGGAGCTGCCATTTTTAGTGGGGTTGACAACTATGTAATGGAGAAAATGTATGACTATGGCAAGAATCTCGGGCTGTCCTTCCAAGTTGTTGATGACATATTGGATTTCACACAGTCGGCGGAGCAGCTGGGGAAGCCTGCTGGAACTGACCTTGCCAAAGGAAACCTGACAGCCCCGGTTATATTTGCTTTGAAGAAAGAACCAAAACTAAGAGACATAATTGAATCAGAATTCAGCGAGACTGGTTCCCTCGACGAAGCCATTTCATTGGTTAAGGCTTGTGGGGGGATTGAACAAGCACAAGAATTAGCGAAAGAGAAAGCTCATCTTGCAATACAAAATCTCGAGTGTCTTCCCAAGACTGCTTTTCGATTAGCGCTGGAGGATATGGTGATGTTCAATCTTCAACGGATTGATTAGCGGGCTAATTTTTTTGGATAGCGAGTATAGACAAGCACTCTTCAGGCAGAATGAAGAAAGGCTAAGGATTGAAAGTGTCTACCGCTGCAAGCACTTTTCTGCACATGCACAAAAGTGCTTCTGCCAATGATGACGAGCCGATAGCCACTGCTTCTAGTGTTGATTTAGTTATACATTCTTCATAACAATGAAATTGATACTTCACCATTGTTGTACAATAAAAATCTGAGGTCATCAATAATCTTCACCAGTATATTTTCACTGTTTGCTATCTTGTTGATACTTTGAACTCCAACGACTTACGCATTTCGTGTATCCTTCGAACTAAGATCTCGCGTGCAGGAAAATGATTCTCACACGGAAAAATTTCTTATCAGTCCACGGCGTCTTGATTCCAAAGTTTTGTCATGCTCAAGATTTTATTTTATTTTATATATGATATATTTAAGGGATTAGGCAAATTCATACGTGCTTATCTAAATAATGTCATACATGCGAGTCGAACATAAAACTTTTCATTTACAATTAAAGATGAATATTATTAGACTGTCATATTAATTAGTTCATCGTTTATTGATTAAAAAGAAAATAACCAAATCAAATGGTTGGATCATAAGTTTTGACTGTGGACTAGCCCAATTATGCCCGCTAAATAACGAATCTGCGGAGATTCGTAAATCGTGTTTGTTCATTATACGTCAGACATGATTTTAAATATTTTTATTTAGAATTAAATACAACAATATTTGATAAAAACTGACCGTATGATGTACGATAAACGGACGCAATTCACATATTCTAAAATCATCACCAAAAGGATCCGGAGAGGATCCTGTTGGCTAAATTACACCCTAACCCGACCCGTTGATCGGCCCGTCCTGGCTTTTCCCTTGGCCTGATACACAAGCAAACTCCTTCAGCCTTCAAATTCATCGAATTTCTTACAAAATTTACAGCCTTTCAAGCTTTCTAGAGAGAGAAAGTAGAGAGAGAGAGAGAGAGAGAGAGAGAGAGAGAGAGGTGGGACATGAGGCTGCTGAGCTACTTGGGACAATGGCGAAGCGTAGCAAAAGAAGCCATGGATCTGTCAGTAACTGTAGCAAAGTTCATGGGTTTGCTCCACGTCACCGACGCCTACCTCTGCTCCTCCACCCTCGTCCGTCACTCTTAACAATCCCCTCACTCCTTCTCTTTCCCAATTTCCATTTTCCAAATGCGCCGTCGTCTGATTATCCGCTGCTTGCAGGTGTACGGCCCCAGTATGCTCCCTACCCTGAACATCTCCGGCGACGTGCTCCTCTCCGAACACGTGTCCCATCGCATTGGGAAGGTGGGTCCCGGCGATTTGGTCCTGGTTCGGTCTCCGACGGACCCCCGGAAGATTGTGACCAAGCGTGTCCTGGGTATGCAGGGTGATAAAGTCACCTACTTTGTCGATCCAAAGCACAGCGACAGGTTGCATACGACCGTGGTATGTGAATATTTTGCTATTTCTTTGTCTATTTTGTCGGATTTTGGTAATTTTTTTTTGTGATTACAAGTTGGTATTTTTCTTGGGTGGAGTTCAATTTTTCACTGCATTTTGTATTTTTCATTTAGTAAAAAAGTTAGTAACTTGTAATCAAATGCCGTGTTTTTTGGTGGTTTTAATGGCTTGCTCTTACTAGTTAAAGATGCATTGGACGTTTCGGTTCAGTGGAGCTTTTTCTAGGCGCAGTGTGTATAGATTTTAATGGATTTTGTATCACTCCAGGTTGCGATGATCACTACCATATGGTGTCTTTGGGGTCGTAGAAGATGCATTGGTCGTTTCGGTTCCATAGAGCTCTTTTTAGGAGTTGTGTGTATAGATTTCTATGGCCTATGTAAGGCTCTAGGTTGTGATGATGACTAACATCATAACATGTGGTGCTTTTGATAACATTTCTATGGCCTTTGTCGGACAAATAGAATGACCAATTTATTAAATAATTGAATTCATGGTAAAATCTCAGTTGACTGGTTAGGAGGAGGGCCGAATGGTTGATGCATTTCATAGTGGCTGGCTATGATGCATATCCCGTGTCATGTCCTATTCCCTTGTGGTCATACATCAATTCTTCTTGTTAATTTGACGTATCCCCGTGTTCACATCCATGTCCGTACCTTCATTTGGTGCGTCGTTGATGGTCTAAGAGTTATTGGTTTATGATAATGCTGGTTTAGTACGCCGTAAATGCAATATTGTATTTTAATGTTTGATTGCGTCAAGAGTAAACCAGAAATCCTTATTTTGCTGGAGTTGGCCATGATTTTTTGCAGTGTTCTAGTTGTGTTTTCCATGTTTTTATAACTCAATTCTTTGTACTTTGAAAACTGGGCACTAGGGTAGCTTAAATCTCCGCAGTCCAAAATTAGAAGTGTAGTCCTAAAGTAGATACCATGAAGCTTACTGTTACCAGTCAAGTTATGAGACTTGATTGAGAGTTTTGTACTGCCATTAACTGCTTTGGGACAGTGTAGATTACCTTCTTCCTCAGCATGATTGCTGGGTTGCTTAGGTTGTTATATCCTTTCACCTCCCTTGTAACACCTTAAAAAGAACACACGAATTCCAGCTATAAAAAATTTAAGCAAGAAGCCACTGAAACAACCCTATAGAAGCCAGTGTCCTTACTCTTCATTCTCTTCAACTATTCCATAGTTTTATCATGCAAAGCTTATATGCAATGACAGAGCAGAGAGCACCAACCAAAACACCCTGTAATGAACTTGGTAGGAAAGCTGCACTTATGTAACTCACCATTATTTGTTGAATGGATGTTTGTAATGTCGAAACTGAGAAAGATACTGTCTTAAGAATACATTGTTATTCTGGTTGATAGTATCTATGAAGTTGTTTCCTTTTCCTTTTCGACAATATTATATAATGTTTCTGATTGATGTGATTAATTTGTTGCTTTATTTTATTGAACTCTGATGAATAGGTGCCTAAGGGGCATGTTTGGATTCAGGGGGATAACATCTATTCCTCCTTTGACTCACGAACATATGGACCTATACCTTATGGTCTTATTCAAGGCAAAGTGTTTTGCAGGGTAAGGCTTTTTCATCTTCCTGAAAATTTATCTTATTTTGTTTGTACTTTTGTTTTCAGTCATTTCTTATTTTGGTTGGACTTCTGTCCCTGATAGAAATTAGGATGTAGTTTATGTGATGAAAACAGGACTAACTTCAATATCTTTGTGTAATATGTTTATAAAGTTCACATAGAAATTAGGATGTAGTTTATGTGATAAAAACAGGACTAACTTCAATATCTTTGTGTAATATGTTTATAAAGCTCACTTGCTCTGCAGTTATTTCAATTTGTCGAGGTTGATAGGATTGCAGGATATCTTTATGCCTCTGGGCAATTTTGTGTATTGTCTTTAAGCAATGTCTTTCAATCATCTCATGTGGCTTACTTCATCTTTAGTTTCACCACTGCTATTATTCAGAGGGTAGAATAGCAACACTAAATTGAATTGACGTGTGCGATTTAAGAGAAATCGATTGCTACCAATTCTATATCACAAGTTTATCAGGTTTAGATGTTAGAAAGCTTCTGACCAATTGTGATTAGTTTATAATATGGGTTAAGAGGACTTTTTGTGGTAATTAGTGTTTGTGTATTTAGACTTTTAGGTGACCTGAAGAGTTCTATTCTTTTCTCATGGCATTACTAGGTCTGGCCACCTGATAGCTTTGGATCATTAGATTGATGAGCTCACAGAAGATTATAACATTGAAGGTAATATTTGGCATTTCACTACTTGAATCCTCTTTGCATATGAACTTTTCATTTCGCACCTTCTATTCGCTTTTATGTAAAAGAAAACATGTTTGTATTGCTGCAATTTTGGGTGTGCTGAAGTTTATAAATCATGATTCCGTTATAATGACATTCTAATACTTGCTGTACTATACATATGGCTATTGCTTTGAATCTGATACGTTCAAATGGTGTTGTTCTCGTGTAGGGTTGACATATTGCTTTATTGTCATAACATTTCTCGTCTTTGTTGGCAGAAATTCTTTCTTGGTATATTAGATGATTGACACAAGATCTGAGAAGCCCGTATGCGTAGAACTACTAGAAATCTCATGTATAATGGCAGTTGCCATGGTCATCAGTAATTATTTTTTTGACACAACAGAGTGGCTTATTTAACATATTTGACACAACCTTCTTATTTGTACTTGAGTCCTGAGGCTAAAACTTTCCTATCAAAAGGAAAATGAGATCGATTTTGTGGGAGGATTATCCCGATCATGAACGTATTGCTTATTATCAATCGAAATTCTGTTTTCGACAAGTTTTGTTATCGTGTGTTCCGCTCGTATACAAATTTCAAGTTTGTATCCTATTTTTTTTATCTTAAAGTGCTTTTGGGATTATGAGTAATCTTCACACATCAATTTTGGATATGATTGGATAATGAGAGTAAGCATTGAGGGCCATCATCCAAATTTCCAGAACGCCCCTCCTCAAGGAAGTGATCAAGCAATACAAAGTAGAGATCAAAGCAATTCTAAGCTACTTCCTTTGTTTCTCTAAAAGTTTTAAGTTTCCTCTCGTACTAAAAAGGTAGTTCCGCATCCAAATGGAAGTTTGGATCAAGTGTGTATTAGTGCCGATTCTGAGAGGATGAGGGTGGTTTATGGTCCTAACTCGCAACCGACGCTGAGCTTCCGGAGAAGAACTTATCGGCCCGTTTCTTGTGCATAGAAAGTCCAAGAGAGGCACTATGACGGACATGAAACATGTAGTAAAGGTGGTCACCTTGAAGGGCACAAGATGAAAACTTTTGTAACTTATTCTTACTTGGTGATGCTATCACCATCACTAGATGTTCATGTCGGTCATACAGCTTCTCTTGGACCTTGGCTTTCTGTGCACAAGGGACCTATAAGTTCTTAAGAAGCCATGTCGGCTGCGAGTTAGGACCATAAACCATGTTATCCTGTCGAATTCAACGCTCTAATATCACTTGAATTGCCTGATTATTCCATTCAACTATTGAGGTTTATGGACAAGTCTTAGTTTTCTGAAATAGGAAAACTAAAACTGGCGAGGTTGATTTTAAACCATGAGTAAGTAGTGGTTTAAAATCTTGGATGGTTTTAAACCTTTCAATTCTATCTGTTTTTCTTCTTAGGAACAATTCTAAATAAATTAGTATGGAATATAATTTACACAACGATATACTTATGCTAAATAAATTAGTATGGAATATTATTTACACAAAAGCTAGTGGAGAAAATATCATTAGAATGATCAAGTTCTCATACAAATAGAAACATTACACGAACTTTTTATTGAAGTGCTAATTATTACACGCTATTTATATGGAACTATTACAATTAACAAAGTTGAACTTAGATCCTAGATTTTTTGAAAAATGATTTGAGTACCATATTGAGGTTCAAGAGCGAGCATTCTGAAAGGAATATTATAGGCATTAATTAACCAATCCAAGACTGAAAGCTTGAATTCTAAACTCTCCATCGTTTCCATTCAAAGAAATATTCTAATCTGATTCCAAACCCTAAATTGTTAACCAGTCAATAAATAGGGTTAAAGCTAGATTTTTTTTTGATAGAAGTGAGATATTCTCGATGTGTCAGTAAATATGTCTTGTCCAAAGAATTTATATGATTGTGCCCATCTATCTGCCGTAGTATTGCTAGAAAATAAGTCCATGGATCACTCTAAATTTGTATAAAAGCTGCGCCTATGCAGTCTCAATGAGCTAATGCAAACTTGAAGTGTACTTTTGCAAGACTTTGGTTGACATGTTGTAGAAATGTGAGTAAAAACCGTAAATAATATTTGGTTTTGTTAGAAAGTGTAGTTTATATTCACATTCTAGCAACATGCATAAGCATTTGTCCATCTACGTACATTGGTAAGAAAAACTTACCCTAGGGCATACTATGCATATGATCAAAATGTTTTCTTTTTAGCGAGAATCTCATCAAAATGTTGCACCCAAATAAAAAAGAGAATTCATCAAAATGTATGATTAACTTGATTTGGTTTTGCTTTATTAAGTTGTCAAATATTTTAAGTTTTTGAATCTACACTAATATAATCTTGCGGCTAATATGCATGTGATACTTAGGAGAGCAGGACTGCTCACCATTATTGGTTGAATGGATGCTTGTCATGTAGAAAAAAACTACTACTGTCTTAATAATTTGAGAATGAATCCCATATTGATGGGAGGAGGGACTTTTGTATGGGCTTATAAGTAAATTGGACTACTCCTCATACTATCAATTGATTTTATGGTGGAAGCACAACTTCTTCCTGAGATTTATCTTATTTTGTTTATACTTGTATTTTCAGTCATTTCTTATTTTGGTTGGACTTCTGTCCCTGATAGAAATTAGGATGTAGTTTATGTGATAAAAATAGGACTAACTTCAATATCTTTGTATAATATGTTTATAATGTTCATTTGCTCTGCAGTTCTTTCAATTTGTCGAGGTTTTGATAGGATTGTAGGATATAATTGTGCCTCTGGGCAGTTTTGTGTATTGTCTTTAAGCAATGTCTTTCAATCTTAGGAAAATTAACGAAAAGTCTAAAAAAACTTTAGTTTTAATGAAAAATGACAAATAAAGGGGTAGTGAATAGTACCAGGAAAAGGTAAAAATATGGTTCTTCGTTAAAAGTGAACATTACCGGGAGTGTTTCGTTAAAACTCCCTTCAATCTTCTCATGTGGCTTACTTCACCTTTAGTTTCACCACTGCTATTATTCAGAGTGTAGAGTAGCAACACTAAATTGAATTGACATGTGCGATTTAAGATAAATTGATCGATGCCAATTCTATATCACAAGTTTATCAGGGTTTAGATGCTAGAAAGCTTCTGACCAACTGTGATCAGTTTATATTACATATTTTATATTTTGGTGATTAAAGATCTCCACAACTTCAAAACAGATTTTTATTTTTGTTTGTAATCTGGGGTAAAGATGTTTTCCACTCCATCGTTTTTGTTATAACAGGATTGGGTGATATGATTTCAGACACGATGATCTTCTCCTGTAGGGTTGACATTTTGCTTTATTGTTATAACATTTTTCTCGTCTTTGTTGGCAGAAATTCTTTCTTGGTGTATTAGATGATTGACACAAGATCTGAGAAGCCCTAATTTGGATATGTTCGAAGTGGAAGTGCATGCCAGATAAGGTAGTAACTTACATGCTTAGAACTACTAGAAATCTCATGTACAATGGCAGTTGCCATGGTCACCGGTAATTTTTTTGACAAAACAGAGTGGCTTGTCTAACTTATTTGTACTTGCATCCTAAGGCTAAAACTTTCCTATTAAAAGGAAGATGAAGATAGGATTTTGTGGGAGGATTATTCCGATCATGGACGTATTACATACAATTAGTTATTTATTGTAATATATTAAGATACTTCTTTAAAATAGATATTATCTTATTTTTTTACACAACGATAAATTTATACTAAATAAATTATCATCGAATATCAATTTATATAAAAGCTAGTGCAGAAAATATCATTAGAACGATCAAGTTCTCATACAAAGCAAAACATTACACAAACTTTTTATTTGAAGTGCTAAGTATTACATGTTATTTATATGGAAACATTAGAAGTATTACAACAAACAAAGTTGAACTTGAGTCTTAGATTTTTTGAAAAATGATTTGAGTACCATATTGAGGTTCAAGAGTGAGAATATTTAAAGGAGAATGTCTGTAGGCCGGAGAAAGCTCAAACGTAAAGCGCTGTAAAATCATTGTTATAATCGTTTTCACTTCAATCATCGCGAAGTTTTGTCCAATGCACGTCCTGGGACCTGTGCTAAATGGGAAGAATGCTGCTACTTGATTCTTTGTTGCCTTTGAGATCCCTTCAGAAAACCTCTCGGGTTTGAATTCGTGGACATCGTCACCCCAGATTTCTTTGTCGTGATGAACACAAAGGATTGGCACTGCAAGCTGCGTACCAGGTGGTAGAGAAATATCTCCTAGTTTCGTCTCCTTCGTGATCTCTCGGCTAGTGAAACTAACTGATGGGTACAACCTAAGAACCTCGTACAGGATCATGTTCATCTGAAAGAGATATTTGGGACTTATATGTACATTTTGAGTTGTCTCACAGAAATATTTATGAACTATATGGATAGATGGACTGACGCTAACGAACGATATTGATTAGATTGCAAAAATGTAGTAGGTGATTCAGGTCAAGATTTTAAGAAAACAAAAAACATGGTAATAAGAGAGAATACTTACAATTTTCAAGCAGTTTAACCCAGCATAGTCTGGTTTGTTGTTCTTAAAGATCGTCACGACCTCTTCTCTCGCACGCATTTGCCAATCTTGATATTTTCCCAATAGCACTAATGTCCAGTTAATCAAATCTCTGGTCGTTTCTTGTCCAGCTAAGTAGAATAATTTGCACTCTTCTATCACTTCTTCGATACTCATCCCGACATCCTTGTCATTGGCATGCTCTTGAATCTCGTTGAAATTGGATTTCAGAAGTATACCCAACAAGTCATCTTCAGTGGCTTCTCCTGCTCTCATTGCCTTCTCTCTTTTGTTAATTATTCCCCTTAACAAAGTATCCATTTCCTTGGCGATCTGTTTCATCCTCCTGTTCATTTTAGTTGGTAGAAACCTGCACATTGATGATTATGTTGCAGCTCTTAGTAAATTGTCAAACTTATAATCTAAAACAAGGTTTTCCCTGTGGTTTTCTTTAATAATGAATTTAGTAAGAGAACTAATTTCCGCTCTCCTTTTGACCTTCTGCACTGATCTGTTTAATCACGTCCCTTGATTCTCATTTGGCTTACTCAATCACTAAAAAAAAGATGGGGAGGGCAAGAGGTGAAAAGGGGAGTGATTTCTCTAGTTTCACTTGTATCTAGACAATGCTGTATTGCTATTCAAATGCATACACACTTCGTAGACAAAGTTTGAGTTCACCTGAAAAATGGTATGTAGACCGAGTCCAGAACTATGCGTACAAAAGCAGCTTGTTCCTTTTGGAGCTGGAAAAACCTTTGTCCTTCTTCAAAGTTACTACCAAATGCAGCCCGAGAAATCACATCGCCCGCAAAAGCACAAAGATAAGGCCACACATCCACTTCACATGTCCCCTTTGATGAGAAAAGCATCTCCCATTTGCTCAACATGTTTTCAGAAGCAGCATGAAATGCAGGTAACATATCCTATGTAACAATGTGGTGAAAGAGATCATACAAACAGAACTGGGTTTAGCATCGAAAAGACATGAAGAAATCCTTCTCAGAAACTTGGTTTTTGAAAGTACATGTTCTTCAAATCCCATGCCAAAACTATTATGTTTACATATTGGTTATGTCCTCAATTTACTTGTGGTGAATAAAAGTGAGACCAAGATATTTGCTTATTTACAAAGATTATGTATGACAAAATTCTTGGTTAAGGTAAATCAATTATACGACTAACATAAACTAAATTAGCTTAATACATTTGTAAACTGTTATTAGTGTACGATAAAAGAAAATAAACGTGCGAAAAATTTTATTTTTTTTCCTCTTGGTGTCAAGGACTCAACAGAGAACATGTCACATGTAGTTTCTGAGCTGTAGCTCCCCATGTTTCTTTAAGGGCATCTCCTCTACACTGTCAACATTTATGGTCCTTTTGAAAATATGCAGAGGAGCAATACCTCTTTCCATCTAGTCTTTGAATTAACTATTACTTCCATAACTTTAAAATTTCTCAATCTCTGAATATGGGGAGATTCTTAGCTTTCTTAGCTGCTTGCAAGAAAATATCCACGTCTCTCTGTCTCTCACATAACGTAATCAGGCAACATGACTTGAGAGATAGAGAGAGGAAACAGACATATCATTCCCATGAATCCCATGCAAAAATGAGAAATACTTACCTTCATCTTTTCAACGTGGAAAGCTGGGTTGATAATCCTTCTATGTTTGACCCATTTGTCACCCTCGTGACCTACGAGGCCAGTCACAAGTAACGAGATGAGTGGGTTTGAATGTGACTTCTCATACACCCTATACTTTGTAAAAGCTTCCCTCATTAATTCAGCGTCAAACAAGATTACACTCGGTATTGGACCAAGCCAAATGAAAGATTTTCTCCCTGCAAATTAATTTTGGGCAATTAGTAAGCACACAGTTTGAAATTTGTATTAACCTTAGGGGGCTCTCGCAAATCTGAAACTTCAAATTTTTTTTAGGACTCTCACAAACAAAGTTTTAAGATCTCATGTACGACCGTAAATGCTTGAACTTTAAACCCCTTGACACAAATAAAGTTTTAAAACTCTCTTTCGTGATTAAAAACACAAAGTATATCAAAATATAGGTAGGAACCTCCAGACACAATTGTTACACCTATCTAGTATCACACCTGACGCTTAACAATTAATAGTTAAGAGTTTCCTTTTTATATATAGTTTGATTCTTGAAATATTCTCATTAATAATTACGTATTTTTGTATTTTTTAACTTTTTGTAATTAACAGGGTAAATATTAATTAGTAACGTGAACATATGTAGATCCAAAATTAGAGAAGTGTACCGTATTTGTTGAAGATATCATGGAGCAGAGGTAGCACATAAGGCACAATGTCATGTGAGAACTCCATGGGCTTTGATAGTGCCGCTTTGGTCATCTTGGAGTTGTCATTCAAGTCTCCAATCAAGAGCCTGTAAGAATTTCCTGAAAGACCTTGCTGCCTTAGGTGCCTCTCAAGCTTCTTCGGCTTCAACCAAATCCAGTTCACTACTTTCCACCCCAATTTTATTAACCCCACACAAACAATGGAGACGACCATGGAGCTAACTGAGAATTCCATTTTCTTGGCAGTCGACACTATGAGAAAGAGTATGGCGTTAAAAGACTCTTAAATAAGAAAGTGATGGCATCGTGGCCAGCCAACTAAATTTTAAATGTCGGGATGCAAGCCTTCCTCGACATTTTGGAGTGTCATTTATTTTTAATTTTCAAGGATGTGTTGTCACTAAGTGTTTATTTTATTTTTAATTGTCAGGATGTGAAATGAATTTTTTTAAGTACAAGTAGTCAAGCGATACTATTCATATGATAATTCAAGTGAAAGAAGTGATACAATTTTCTATTTCCTTCCACATATTTATAACATATGGAGTCAGCTTGAATAATAAGCACTTAAAAATTTTCTTCCAGATGTGCTAGTCTTGAAGGGTATTTGACTTTGGAGTATCCTATAGAGTTTACGCGAAATAATGTGCAAAAGTTGTAATTAAGTGCAATAGCGGAGCTATGAAATATTTTGTCGGTGAGCTAAACTAAAATTATTACTACAAAATCAAATATTTAAATTTTTTTTGTTACCTACATAAAGTTATATAATAATACAACTGAAACTTTCTAATTAGACAACATTAACACAATTTTATATGATAAATTATATTTCTACCGGATCCATCAGAAAAACATATTCAATTCAAAATTAAAATTTCAAGCACGGACTTTTAATTTCAAACAATAAACAAATAAATTTAATAAAAAATTAAGAATAAAGTGGTAAAAAAAAAACTTACCAATTGACAAGAGAAATCAGTTTGGGACTTTCACACTTGGAGACTGTCTGTGTGGCCTGTGATTCGTAGCTTTCTAGAGAAATGAGTCGTATTGTTCTAGTCGCGCCTTAAAAAAAATTAAAAGGAAAATTAATTAAAAAAATTGAAAAATTTTGAATTTTAACGATAAAGACAAAATAAAAAGTAAAGTGAATAGTATCAGATTAACTTTTTACTATAAAAATATAATTTTTCATTAAAATCGTCAGTACCGAAATTTTTTTATTAAAGTTTCCAAAATTAAAACCAAACTTAAAAACTAACAATTCTTCCTAAAAACGTGTAAGTACTTATTCCAATAAATAAAATGATAAAACCGAATAATTACTTCCTAGAAAACCTAAAACCATGTGAGGTCGTGAATTGATCAAATAATAAAATTTTAACCTATGACTGCTCCCTAGGAAACCTAGGTCAGTTTGGATTCAAAATAAAATAAAATAATCATGTTAACAATATATTTTATTCTTTAATAACCGTGTATGTATAAAATTTGTAATTTAAAAATAATAAATTTTGGTATTGGTTAAAGTAAATAATTTATTAAACATTTATTATGTCTAGTTTTTCTGAAAGTAGTCTTAGTTTTTTAATTTTTAATTTTGAATCCGGCTATAACAATTAAAAATAATAAAACAGTCCAAATTAGTATTTTTAAGCTCAAATTACTATAAATCTTCTTATGTTACAGCCCACGACAGCTTTGTTAGTGGCTCCGCCAGTGATTAAGTGTGCATTTTATTTTTAGTTGCTAAAAACAATCCATTCAGGAATAAAAGTGACAAATATAAGTTAGAGTAGTTGATTATAACATTTTATATGTTTTCTTTGTTTCGTTCCTTCACATAAATAAGAATAGTTTAAGTAAAATAGTTGTCTTACGAAAACTAGCTTAAATAAAATTGTTGTCTTATCAAAACGATTTTCTTTAGGCAAAATAGTAACGTTTATTGACGTTTTAAAACTACAATCATCAAATGAAAGCATACTGAATTAATTCTGGTGGTTCTTCGTACACTCTGGCCCACGGCATCGACATCTCGTCGGCCATGAATAATGCAGTAGTATATCCTAGGTCAGACCTCTTGATTGGATACAACAATATTTTATTATACAAGAGTCGTATGTTTTGATAGCTATTCGTAGCGCATATTTCACATGATATTTCTTTTGTTAATTACTTATAAGCACATGCACTTGAACAACATAAATTGGATAGCGTATAATATATGTGGTTGTTGGTTTGTACTAGTGGGATAACCTACTCTGTACAATAAAGAAAATTGAGATTCCATCATAAAACATGACAATATGAGAGCTCAATTACTTGTAAGTACATGTAATGTGTCTTCTTTTCTCGATGTAGGTCTCGTACCCTCAACATATACCGCATAGAAATTGAATCAGGTAAAAGAAAAAAAAAACTTGTAAGAATAATCTAACCTTTAAAAGTCCAAGAAGATGAAGTCATAGCCAAATTCAATAATATGCCCTAGTCCAATAATGAGCATTTTTTTTTATGAGAGTAGTGACCACTATTTATATGGACAATGAAATACCTACGATTCTCCTATTAGAATCCTTGTAGGAAAATAACTTTTTTTGGTTATATAATACAAAGTGAGAAAATCAGAATTTTTTTGTAGTTTCAATCCAGGATACGTAGGCAATCTAGTTGCGCTAGATGCAACTGAATACAAGTGGTAGCGTTCGTGCTCGCGAACAAAGAAGGCTCCTAAAAACTAGACGGTAGTCCAAAATTCGTCAATTCCGCTAGGTATAACGTGAACGAATTCATATATTATTTGCATGAGTAAACTGCCAAATTGCCTCCTGAACTATCACCCAACTTTCGATTTCCCCCCTGAACTTTTTAATTGGAAAATTAAGGACTTAAAACTAATTTTTTTGGCCGATTTCCCCCCTACCATTAGTTTTTCATAGATTTCATCCAAATTAACGTTAACTCTTATCATGTGCAAACCACATAACTCTCATTTGTGAACAAAAGCATCACTTCACTAGACGTTTAGACACAAAAGCTATAGAATCACACATATTTGCATAGGTTTATATTTTAGAAATCTGAGGTTTTCAATTATTTTAAAGAATGAAGCGACCGAACTACCAATACATGTTGTGCACATGCTTCCATTTAACAAAAATTTGGATGGAATGAATGAAAAATTAACAGCAGGGGGGAAATCGGCCAAAAAAATTAGTGTAAATCCTTAATTTTCCAATTAAAAAGTTCAGGGGAGAAATCGAAAGTTAGGTAATAATTCAGGGGGCAAATCGACAATTTATTCTTATTTGCATATATTCCTGATGTATATTATGTTACAATTACATTTAAAATTACTAATACTTTATTTCAAATATTAATCATAGAAGTCAATACCGTAATTAGGAAAATAATAAAAGTGGAGATCAATGGGAGAAACTACCTCACATAATATAGTGGGAGAAACTCCTCACATGGTGTTGGATGTTGATATTTCATCAGATTTTGGCGTTTACATTTAATTATGCATATATGCCGCTCGCGTGCATTAGAATATAGCTGTTTATCCACTATAAAGTATCAAGAGAACGTTGAAGGCTAAATTCTATAGTACCACGCTATAATATATCCGATCGAAGAACAAAATTGTGTCATATATAGTCCCAGAAAGCATGTTTTAATAAGATGAATTCGTAGCTAGCTGGTGAAGTGGTTCGAAATAAAAACAAATGAGAAGATGCCATATCATTTGAGATGGAAGTGTCGGGACTGATTTGGTATCTCCTATAAATAATATTATTAGTGGTGCACAAAGTTAGAAACTGTCTTTCTGAAACAATTTTAGATACAAGACAACAACGAAAGCACAGCTGAAGCATTTCTTGTCTGAATTATCAAACACAGAACTGGACTATAAAATACAACGTGCATGTCGCATGGCATTAAACTAAGGCTGTTATTGTCCTGAACAAGAATAAAAAGTAGAGCTGTTTGGATTAAGATCCCAAACGCAATTTTTCTTGTATTTATTGTGTAACTCTCAATTTTTGTTTGTTGTTTACTTTTTAGCCCTCAATTTGTAAGACGCTTTAAGCAATAATCCTTCATTCTTTCGTTGATTGGCCCTCAATGTAAAGCCCTGTTTAAGGGCCTTAAAACTAAGAATGCTTTTTTTTCACTTGAAGTTTTAGGGGTTGTTAATTTTACTATTTTGCGAAAAAATTATGAGTGATTTCGAGGCATAATGAATCTCTGCGTGCTTAAAAAGATGGTTTGATCACCTTTCAGTACACAACCAAAAATCATAACACATAATTAAACAAATATATATACGCATACACAGATCACTTTACCTTCGATAAGGGGAGTTTAAACATACATGAATTCGCGCAATAATTTCTCCATCATGAGACCGAAGAACAAAATTGTGTCATATGCAATACCAGAAAGTACGTTGCTACTTGCAACTTTATTGATACTTACAGACTAAGTTTTCACAAGCCATAATTATTGTAGTAAACATTGTTGTGTGGAAGTGCCAAATATAAAACTAATAAATTAATATGAAAAAAAGATGACGAAACAAACAATTCAAGATAACACAAGGATTTATACTGGTTTAGCTTAAGTCTACATCTAGTTTCTGAGTTGGCAAAGAAATTCCACTAAAAGTTAAAAGGAAATTGCAAAGAGTGTTTAGTCTCTCAAACCCAAACACCAAATACACTCACAAATATATGAGGAAAAAAAATGAGAAACAAAATACTTGTCTCTTTCCAATTACAATGTTGAGGCACTCAAGGAACAATGTCACATCCCGGGTTTGACTCCACCGTAACACGATATTGTCCGCTTTGGGCCCCTACCACACCCTCACGGTTTTGTTTTTGGGAACTCACGAGCAACTTCCCAGTAGGTCACCCATCATGGGATTTCTCTAGCCCAAACTCGCTTAACTTCGAAGTTCTGATGGAACCCGAAGCCAGTGAGCTCCGAAAAAGCCTCGTGCTAGGTAGAGATGGGAATATACATATAAGGCTTAAAGGATCCACTCCCCTGGATGATGTGGGATGTTACAAACAATCTCCAATTGATTTCATTCTTACAAAAACCTTGAATGCAACAACTCCCAAGTATTTCTCTCTTTTATTGGGTTCTTTTCCCCTCACACTAGGGCGACTGCTTTTATTCTCACACACTCATCCAAATTGCACAACGTGCAGCTTTATATGCGAGCACCAAAAAGTCATAGCACATGCTCCACATAAAGAGCCACATAATTTGGGTTTAGGTCGACATGGAAGGGGTCAAGGCAATAGAATTGAGCCATCAAATCCAACAATCTCCACCCTAGTGAAATTCCTTAGCAACATGAAGAGTCAAATCAATAATCATGATAAGCACCTTAAGTACGAACTAGACAACAACAAAAGCCAAATCAAATACTTGAAGCTCTCCGTGCTCATAACAATCTCCACCTCGACTCAAATTGTACCAAAGCCAAAAAAGAGAGAATATTCCTTCATCGTCTCCTCCAAATTCACAAACCATAAGTGTCTTGATCAAAACAAAGTGATTCAAATGAAGAAACTGAAATTCTTCAATATCACCAACAGAAAAATCAAGCACATCATAACAAAGTTGAACATCTATCAAACTTCATCGGCTTACATACACCACGGTCCAGAACTGCACTGATAGACTCGTTCGCATAACATAACACTTTCTCTAAGTCAAAGCTGATTATTAATAATTTGGTGGCATAGATCAAACATACCACATACGAAATCTTTATCCCCAAAATCAAAGATGAGAACTAATTAGACGACCAAATATTTCAAATTCAAATAATCAATAGAAATCTAAAATCATACCTCAATTGGAGTCTTCAAAGAAAGACAATTGCAAATGATGATAACAAACAAACCAAATAGTAGGAGCAAACAAATCCAACCAAACTCTAAACAATGTTAGAAAACATACAACTTGCCTTCTAAAAGAGGGTTCCACACAAATGTTCCTCAATTGCATGTGGTGTCTCCAAAATAGTATGGTGTATCAATATCTCAACTTCGCAGAACTCGAAAATTGGCCCTCACTAAATACAACTCTACCAAAAGGCAAAACCATACCAATACCCCAAACAAAAAATTGATGAAGAGGCAACTGATATACATAGAGGCTACCAACCACTTTTTGCAAATCATAACAAAAATAATCCTTACAAACTCTTAAATATCTATGCGTATAGGAGAGATTCAAGAGCACCCAAAAACACCAGATTCCTTCCAAGTCTGGTGCAACCAAACATTCATCATAGAGCAAATTCGATGCTGTTGTCGACGAAGTTCGCGCTAGCACTAGCTTAGAACTATTAGATTTATCATTGGGTTTAGGGCAATCAACTTTCCAATGCCCTTCCTTGCGAAAATAGTTGCATGTACTGTTTCTATCTTAAACTTCAATCTCAAATTTTCTCTATTACTACTTGAACTATATTCCTTAACTCTACCTTTGCTACCAAAGCCTCAGAATGATCATCATTCAAATTTTCAAATACTTTGTTCTTCAACTCTCTTGAATTCAAAGTGGCTTTTGCATATTCCTCCACACAATTACAACCTCTCCCATATAACAAAATTTCAACAAAATGCGCATATGAAGGAGGTAATGAATACAACAAAATCCTAACTTGATCTTCATCATCAATTTTATTGTCCATACTTTTCAAATCCCTAATAACCTTTTTGAACTCATCAAGATGGTTTTGAATATGTGTACATTCAGTCATACTGAGAGTGTATAAACGTCACTTCAAAGACTAAAATCATTTCTCCATTGAATTTTTCAATATCATATTTCACCAAAATATTCAAAGGCTTCATAGACATAATACAAGGCCCCAAGTCGAAACCTGGAGCTCTGTAACCATTTGTTGAGTGGAAGCGCCAATATGAAACTAATAAACTAATATGACAAAATATGACAAAACAAACGATTAGAAATGACACAAGAATATATACTGGTTCGGTGTGTGCTTACATCTGGTTTGGAGACAGCAAGAAAATTCCATTAGTAATAAAAAAAAAATTACAAAGAGTTTAATTTCTCAAACCCGAACCCCAAATACACTCAAAAATAGAAAACGGAAAAACAACAAAATATTTGTTTATCTACAATTACAAAGTTGTGGCGCTCAAGTTCCACTTAATTTCACTCTCAGGAAACCTTAAATGCAACAACTTTCAATTATTTCTCTCTTCTATTGGGTGCTGCCTTTTTTTTTTCCCTCACACTAGTGCGACTGCTTCTATTCTCACACTCTCATCCAAAATGCACAATGTGAGGCTTTATATATGAGAGCCAAAAGGACGTAGCATGAGCTCTACATATGGCAACTAAAGAGCCACATCAATTTGGGTTTAGGTCTACAAAGAAAGGGTCAAGGCAATAGAAAAACCGCGCCACATCTATCGAATTTTATACAAATTTCAATTCGGAAGTTAAGAGAGCATAATTCAAGATATTGAGCCATCAAATCCAACAATCTCCACCTTGACAAAACTCCCTTAGCAACACGAAAACTCGAATTAACAATCATCATATGCACCTCAAGTATGAACTAGACAACAACAAAAGCCAAATCAAATACTCCCTTCTCAATGCTCATAATACACATTATCTTCTATGCAAAATAATGTGTGCAACAGACTGTGGCTGAAGCGTATAACTGTGAATGAAGCATGAGTATAAGATGGGGAAAGCTCAAATATGAAGCTTTTAAGAATTAATGATAATGGCCATATTTTCTTCCATCAAACCAAAGTTTTGGCCAATGCATATCCGAGGACCCCATCCAAATGTGAAAAAAGATACTAGCTTGGCCCTTTGCATGCTTTTAAAACTTCCATTTGAAAACCTCTGGGTAGAACTCATTGTTGTCCTCCCCACAATTTGTCACGCCCCGACCTGCGAATAAAGACTATTCACGAGTTAGGGTGTGAGTCATATTTTAGCTATAGAAACAAATTCTACAACCAAGATATGGTGAAAAAAGAAGAAGATAAAATTATAATTAATGATTACACCACACATCAACAAAATCTTTCAAAAAAATTTATCGAATACGTAATGGAAATAGAATAGTACACAAATTAATTCACAACAAAAACTACCAATTAGATGATAATTAAGTTGTAACAATTCTTTCAAATGCATGAAATATATGCAAATGAGATAGATGAATCTACTCACTCCTTTCTAATCCCGCTAACACATACCTAAGGCACCCAAGCCTGCACGTCCCATACCATGCTTATACCACTTGGCTCTTAGTGCGTTAGAATATGAGTTAACTCCCGTTCATCCCTTAAACCCAATTTTTGTAATTAAACTCTCAGTTTCCATTTTATTAAACAAGCACTTCCCCTGACGCCCAATTGTATATTCAAGCCATTCTCCCAACACCTGACATATATAAGATTTCATTATTTTTATAAACAACCAATTTGTATACTCAAGCCCTGCACCCTACGCTTGACATATACACGGTTCATTATTTTATATTCAAGGAAAACTTTAACCCTTGAATATTCTCACAACTCAAACACTTTACAAGACTTAACACAACTCTTTTTCTTGCTTTGCAATGCATATGTCTGTGTCATGTTCACATAGATATCAATACTCACATTTTCTTTAACAAGCATGTAAGCTTCAACATAAATCAAATTGATTAGTAACAAGAGTAATATAATCATAATATTGACAAAATAATAATCTTTAATGTAAATGATAAGCAATATGTTACCATTTCCTCCATCTTGTTCTCTTCACCACTTCCCTTTCCTCTTCTTTAATATAACTGAAATTCTATATATGTAGTAGGGGTCGGATTGCTGAAAAACTTCCATGGAAGGGAGAGAAAGAAACTGGAGATGTTGGCCATGCAAAGAGGTTGGCAGAGAAGGCTAGCTCAACCAAACATCAGCTATTCAAACTGGGGTACAAGTCAGCACATAGATTGGATTGTCGTGGTTTGTGGATATGTTATAGAGGAGATGATAAGGAACAACTTTTGTGAAGGAAGTGTTTCGATTGGAGCTACAAAAAATGGGGTTTTGGTACTCATAACATGGCTGCCCAGTTTTCTGTGTGATTAGAGATTGAGTTGGTATTTCAAACATATTGGACGATCGCACTGTTTGATTTTCCTAAAATTTGGATATCATGGTAGAGAGACAGACACACAACTCTCATGAAGAAAGTACTATGATATAATCTATGGGTGATGGTGTTTTGGTCTGTTAAATAGGCTGGACGAATTTCTAGTTTTTAGATATCTTTCTTTTGATAGATGAAAATGACGGTGAGTTTGGTGGAGATTTGTTGAGTAAGGTCTCATGTATTTTTCTGGGATTTGTCTCACACTTTTTGTACATCATTCTCAAGGGATATAAATAGAGATTTTCGATAGTTTGGTGGAAGTGCTTCTCTTGGAAATGATCTCCAAAATATAAATACATAAACAACACAAGATTTAAGTGGTTTGCCAAATCGACTACATCCATTGGGTTTACTTTCATTGTATTTCACTATTTATGAGAAACTTATAAATACAATGAAAGATGGCTTAAAGCCTTAACAATATGTATATGAAAGATAAGGGGTAATATGAAAAAGGAGAATGGCTTTGGATTTGTTCTTTTTCTTTTTTCTTTTTTCTTCTTCTTCCTCTCTCTTTTCTCCCTTGTCTTCCGTTGGTTTTTGCTCCTTCCTTTATAAAGATTGCATGACATCTTCCTCTCCAAAGAATATCCACAAGTGTGCCAATAGAAAAAAAGCAAGTGTTGTGCCAATCATTAGACATAAAATGTGTTCCAAAAGGAACACATGAATTGTTAACCTAATCATCACCATGAAATGTGTTCCAATAACAAGGCAACAAATGTTGTCCTAATCCTTAGCAATGAAATGTGGTCCAATAGAAAAACAACAAATGTGAAGCTAATTATGAACTAATGAATAATATGCAAGATGTTCCTTGCATCAAAGGCCACGTGAAATGTTCTAACCACAATAAGTTGTCATCTTCCTTTATTTACAGTGGTGAATATCATGCAAAGTGGGCAAAAGCTCAAAAGCCATGTTCAAAGTCTAAAGGATATGAATCCCACCTCTTCAAATTTTGGAGGGATGAATCATCACCATACATTTAACTCTTAGATTCCTAATGAATACAAACTTGCCAACTCACCCTTAAGTAGACTTCCACCTTCACATTTAGAGTGGTGAGTAATCACCAAGTCAGTCACTCCTAACGTTACAAACTCTCCACTTTAAGAGAAAATATGAAGACAAAATTACTCATTTAGTCCAACCTCAAACTCTCAGCCCTTTGTGAGGAAAATCAAACCAAACTCATTTAATCTCCCTTCTCCAATTCAAACTAAAAATATCTCTAATTACATATGAACATGAAATAGCTAGTTTTTGAAATAATTTGTAGCAAAAGGATCTTACATTGAAACTATTCTACATATCGAAAATAGGTTCTTGTACGTAAAAATAATTACTCACATACATACATATATACATATAACTATGTTTTTTTAAATATGGGGTATTACACAGTTCTTGGTCAAGGTGAACAAGGACTGAAAGAGTAACAAATTTCCAAGCGGTTTCCTTGTGCATAGCTCGAACAAGCACAGGTAGTGGAGGGTATGACCTAAGAACCTCGTATAAAATCATGGTTACCTGTGGCATTTTTTAGTTAATTAGTCAAAAGTGATAATTTTTAAGAATTATAAATTATCAGTTCAATAATTTTACAGAATCACATCTCTTGTAAAGTGGAATATCCACTTACATATAAATGACGAGTTTCAAGTTGATCATTCCATCCCGGGTACACGTGTCTGAAATGTGATGATACAAAAAATACAAGTAATTAAATAATAAAAAATATTTCCCAATTTTTTATAAGAGGATGTAATAGCTGGTAAAGTGGTTCCAATTAGGAACAAATGAGAAGATGCCACATCATTTGAGATTGAAGTTTCGGGACAGGTTTGGTATCTCCTATAATATTACTATTATTATAGTGGCACACAAAGTTTGAAACTATCTTTTTGAAACAATTTTAAAGTTGTCGCAACAAAGTTATTCCAGTTGTTACAGAAGAGAAGAGAACATCTGGACTGTAAAATAAAACATGCATGCCGTGTTAAACAAATCAATAATGTAGGTACCAAGTAACATGCTAATTAATAATAAATTATCCATTTATTTGATAAATTTAGATGAGTAAATCATATCTGATTGAATATATTTTGTAGGTATGGTCTTTAATTGAATATTAAGAAATTGAAGGTTTTGAATATGAAATTTCTTCAGGAAAAATGCTTATTTGCAAGTGGGGAATGAAAGTATTATTCCACTAGCTATAGTTGCAAGTTTTAGGTGAAGTAGCCCACCTAAATCCAGGTTGCTGTTACCAAACTACACTTCAAAACCTCTTCTCTTGCACGAGCCTGGCAACTTTGATATCTACTCACCAAAACCATTGTCCAAACAAGCAACTCGCAGATAGTCTCGTCCTACATGGTAAAACGACTTACATGCCCCCAACTCAACTATTTAACGTACGTTGTATTGCCAGAAATAATTCATTGAGTAGTACTGTTAATCCATGAATATGTATAGGACTCATTACAATGGAATGACAATAAATAATTATTAAGTTAATATCAATATTGATTAAATTATGAGAATATATTGATGTCCTTATTCTTCATCAACTTTTGTCGCAACTGCTATGTATATCCGTCATAACTAATCAAAGTTTATGTAAAACGATATGCGCACCAAACTGTGGTTGAA
The DNA here is from genome assembly GCF_041283825.1 of Pyrus communis. NCBI lineage: Eukaryota > Viridiplantae > Streptophyta > Magnoliopsida > Rosales > Rosaceae > Pyrus > Pyrus communis. The sequence continues at coordinate 30,119,190 of NC_142575.1, forward strand.
GGGTGGTAATTCCAGAAGGAGCATGAGCATAGGATGGAGAAAGCTTAAAGGTGAAGTGTTGTAAGATCAATGCTACGGCCAGTTTTGCTTCCATCATAGCAAAGTTTTGTCCAATGCAAATCCGTACACCCCCTCCAAAGGGGAAGTATGTAAGTTTGTTCTTTGTTGCCTTTGAAACTCCTTCTGCAAACCTCATTGGCTTAAACTGCGTTGCATCATCACCCCACAATTCTTTGTCATGGTGAATTAGTACTGTGGGCAGGGAAATTTCGACTCCAGCCGGTAATGAGAATTCTGTAAATTGTGTTTTCTTGTGAATCATTCGAGAGAGCGTAACAATTGATGGATATAATCGTAGAGCTTCAAGTAAAATCATGGTTACCTGGGGAGTTATAAAACCAAACCAATACATATTAAGTTAAACTTGGCTTATATAATACAAATTCATATCCATCTTCAACATCAAAGGACCATCGAATTAAACAAAAAATGAGATGAAATAACCTAAAATTGTACAAAAGAAAATGTGCATTAGGAGTCTCAACGAGCTTATGGAAGCTTGGAGAAATGTTCTCTCACCAGCCTATATTCAACTTGACATGCTTAATTATGTTGTTAGAATGTAAATCACAACCGTCTATCAGATTTGGTTTCCCAATAAGTGTAGTTCATATTCACTTTATAGCAACATAAGCGTTTTCCTATCGCATACATTTGGTAAACAAAAATAACTCCAAGGTTTGATGATTCCGCCCTGCATAACATCAAAATGTTTTTCTAGCGAGAATGTCATTTTGATATTTGATTAATTTGTTTTATTTTCGCTTGTAAACCTAATGAAAATGTTCAAATTAAAATATAAATGAACGTTTTTTATTTTAAATATTTAAAAAAAAATGTAAAATGTGAATGTATACACATTCTATACTTACAACTTTAAGGTGATTTAGCCCATCAACGTCTGGTTTTTCCCCTCCAAAGACTTGCAAAACCTCTTCTCTTGCACGATCTTGCCAATTCTGGTTTTCACTTAGTAAAACCATCGTCCAAACCAGCAATGTTGAAGTGGTCTCTTGCCCGGCAAAGTAAAACAGCTTACACTCACCAAGAATGTCTTGAATGCTCATTCCAACTTCTTTTTTGTTCCCATGTTCCTTTATTTCCTTGTTGTTGGACTCCAAGAGCAAACCTAATAAGTCATCTTTTGCGGCTTCGCCTGCCTTGATCGCCTCTTCTCTTTTATTTATAATACCCATTAATAACTCTCTTACTTCTTTGTTAACTCCTTTCAACCTCTTATTCATCTTGGTTGGTAGAAATCTGCATAATAGAAGTATATGTTATTCCAATGGGTTTTGTAAGCTATAGATACGATATTATCGAAGAAAACGAGTACATTTAAATTGATTAATATGGATGTGAAAAAAAAAAAACCCAATTATGAGATTTAACTTGTAGAGAACCCACCTCTCGTAGGGACTTTTTCTACTGAAATATTGGTTTCTCTAATAACTTCTCCTAACAACCTTTCACACTATTTACAAATGACACAAAAAGTTTTGGATAATAGTTATTTACCAGCTTAATAAAAGAATAAGAGTATGCTATGCTTACCTAATTTTCATATGTCCCATTTTTCTAAGAGGTAGGGTCCACCAATACAAGTTGGTCTCAATCCTACAAAAGGATGGTACCAATGTGATATGAAAAGTTTGATAAGAGTGTTGAGAATGAATTCCATATTGATGGAAAGAAAGACTTTACATGAACTTATAAGTAAGTTGGATTACTCTCTATATTGCCAATTGGTTTTATGACGGAACCTCAACTTTATTATTTTAAAGAAAATATAAATTTACCTCCATCCTGGAATGTAAACACTTTGTTTCGTTTTCATTGTAAGTTCTATTTGCAGTTTCAAGAGTTGAAATATTTCTCTTCCTTCTTTGTAGCTACTTCTAAATGATGTTCGTGAAATCACATCTGCTGTCATATTTTGAAGATAAGGCCACACATCCAACTCATATGAACTCTCTTTGGACACCAAGCTCTCCCATTCCTCAATCATCTCGCTGCAACTTTGGTAAATTGCGGGTAACATACGCTATAGCAAACAAAGAACAACAAAAAAGGGAAGAAAAAAAAAGCCGAAATGATCAATTCCATGATATAATGCACACCTAATATTAATCCGATCGAATCAAACTGTTAAAACTTGAGAAATTAATTTAAATAATGGATACTGTCAAGAGTATGTATATATAATACCTTCAGCTTCTCTGAATGGAATGCTGGGTTAATAATTTTTCGGTGTTTTGCCCATTTCTCACCTCCATAGTTTGCTAGACCTGTTAGTAACAACTTGACTAGCGGGTTTGCTGTTAGCTTCGGAAAATCTTCGTGCTTTGTAAAGATGTTTTTCAAATCTTCTGGATTTGTGATATTAACCCTTGGTGTTGGGCCAATCCAAATGAAAGAATTCTTACCTGCATTTTTATATTTTACCATAAACGTTTTAATATATAAGAACTTCTTTACAAGAAGTCATCGGCAGCGTCTTACCACTTCTATATATCAGATTGTGAATATTTTTACAAACTGTCACCAAAAGCTATCTTATTTTTGTAAGGGAAGATTATACTTAGCAGCGAATATTGACATAAGGATGGTATTGATCTGTATAAGGAAATGACGAAAGATAATTAACATACCATAAGTGCTCACAGATTGGTGGGCATAAGGGAGGACTCGTGGCGCTGTATCATGGGAGAGAGGTTCATGGGTTTAGACACTGCTTCGTTTAGCATCATGGATATTTCTTTCAGGTCTCCTGACCAAAGCCTGTATGAATTGCCAGCAAGTCCTTGTTGCCTAAGGCATTTTTCTAGCTTCTTCGGCCTCAGCCACACCCAATTCAGCACCCTCCATGCGCATGCTAGTACGCTGACCAAAACAACACTTAGAACAACACTAAAAGGCGCCATTGAAACTTCCATTGGTGTGATAGAGGAGAGAGAGAGAGATGGAGTTCATCCGTACAAGTCCTTCCACAATTTTAGCGAGTGTGTGATCCTTTTGATTAAGAACAAAATATTTTTGTCCTTCTCAATCAACACCTATATCACTGTACTGGTGGAGAAGTTTGTCTTACAACTAAAATATATACGGTAAGATCATCCATCTATTAAATGCTTTATTACATTTTCAAATAATGTGCCAACCGTCTTATAAAAGCTTTGTTATATAAATATATCTTGTTTTTGTGCGTAGTAAAAGTTGAGTTGGTGGGCTAATTTTGTTAAATTTGATGGCATCATTAGTCTAAAAAAATACTTGTTATGCATACAAAATTATGCATACAAAAAGTTAATCAGTCAATAATTAAAAGTTTCTTACATGATAAATTAGTGATAAGAGGATATCTGGTTTTCGTGTGTGGTAAACTTGGAGTCCTTGGACTAATTTTTGATACGACTTCAGCCAGGACGAGTGCATTTGACTTTGTGGTCCTTGTTGTGGTGGGGTGTCCTTTTTTAGGAATCCTTGGACTAATTTTGTGATGAGTTCAGCCATGACGAGTGCATTTCACTTTGTGGTCTTTTGTGGTGGTGCCGTTCTTCCTTTTAACAATCGCAAATTTCCTTGCCGACATATCACATCAGAAGTGTAATAATATGACAAGGATTGTCTGTGTAATGTCTGTGCATTTCACTTCTCGTGTCTTTTTATGTTATCTTGTTTTGTGTAATCACGGTTAAATCACGTTAACATTTTATATTACTATTCATTTTTGTCTTATTATCTTTATAAAAAATAATATAAAATGTTGACGTGGCTTAATCATGATCACACAAATAGGAGGGCACAGGAAGTGGGAGGGCAGACAATCCTTGTCTGTAATAATATGACCCGGCTTCTCTGCCCTCTCACTTCTCAGACACTCCCATCCCCTCCTATTTTGTGCGGTCAGATAAAAGTAATAATAATATAAAATGTTGACGTGACTTAATTGTAATTGCATAAATAAGAGAAGATAAGAATGTATAGGAAGTGGAAGGGCAGAGAAGCCATGTCTGTAATACTAATGGATTCCATAGTGGGAATAAGAGGTGACGTTTATTGTCGAGCATATGAGCAAAGATGCATATGAAGACACAGGGTCAAACTTTTGGAAAGATAGGTAGTGAATGATTTTCTTCTATTCATTTGAAGAATGCAGTCATCTATTGCATAAAAGGAAAAATAACTCAACTTTTTCATTGACGGTTTTGGAGAATGACTTAAAAACAAACAAGTGTCCTTGAAAAATAATTATAGCCCAAAATAGTTGAGTTTACAACTGTTAAGAATTATCTTTGTCATATAATTGTAATATTTTACTTTCCTGATTTTGTCTAAGATCAAATCTCATCAAAGATGAATCACGGATTCCTAGCCTTAGAAATAGGTGTGGTTGAATGGTGTGTGTGTATATATATATTATATATATCTTGTATTGTTGACAATGAAAGTAACCAAAAAATCATTCACCAAATTATTTATTGAATATTTATTCAAGTTTCAAATCTTTCATTTTTAAAATAAATACTATTAAACTATAATACTAAATGATATTTTTGAAAATCACAAAGCACAATTCTCAAAATTTTTCCGCTGCCAGAAAACACAAAATCCAATTTTCAACACTACAAGAAAAGTCTAGACCCAATCCCAAGATTTTTCCACAGGATCAAATGCATATTTGAGTAAGCCATCAGACTTTCGTTGGGCTGATGTCCCATGGCAGGAAATGAATCATCAGATGCATCACAGCAAATGCATCATCATCGTAACATGAAGCCAAAGCATGCTGCCAACAAATGCAGCCAACGCATCTGCCAGCGCGGACGACAAGGCACCTGCCTTCCTACATGCTGCCAACACAGCAGATGTCTCTGCAGGTCCGGCCCAGACCTCCAATTGAGGCCAGCAGTCTCAAATCTTTCATGCGCCGGCCCAGTTCTCCAATTCACAGTCTTCTCAACTGAACCCAATAAATGGGTTTTCTGCAAAAAAGGATCAACAACTCGCTCACACCATATTTATAATAAATGCAAACCGCGTCTTTAGTAAGAACAATTCCTATGCAAATGATTCAGGTATGTCACCCTTTAGAGATGTCTAAATTAATTCTACTTTAACTTTGGATTTTGACTGGTGGAGCTACTGACCACATTTCACCAAAGACAGAATCTTGGCCAATACCCACTGTTAATTTACCCACCGGATCTACGGTTCCAATCACTTCCACCGGCATTGGATCTTTCAATTCAGATATCATCTTAGACAAAGTTTTATGTGTTTCCTCTTTTCGCTTAAATCTCATGTTTGTCAGTCTCATGTTTGTCAGTAAAGTCACTAATTCTTTAAATTGTTGTGTCCTTTTGTTTCCCACTTTTTGTGTCTTGCAGGACATGGCTACGGGGAAGATGATTGGTTCGGGTAAACAACACGGTGGTCTCTATTACGTGTCTCCATTACAAAGGACACGTGTCTCAAATCAAGTGTCTCTCCCTACATTCCATCTAAGGTTCATTTATGGTAACGCAATCTAAACACTTCACTTTTCTTGACCACTGCTTGAGTCTAAAGTCATTGACTAACTTGACCGTCGGAGAGCCTTTGGCCGGCACACCCCTAATATTAGGCTTGCTCACGATTGTTTATTGCTTTGCAGGTTGCTCAAGTTTGTGCTCAACCACCACTTACAGCGAGATGCGAAATTGGTTCCAATGAAGGAGGATATTCGAGATAAAGAAAGAGTGGCCGCAATTGAAGATAAGATGAGAGAAAATAGAATAAGGTCATTTGGACATGTGAATTGAAGACCTATAGATAGGTGTGGGTTCAAAAAACCGAAAACCAAAAAAAAAAGGGACCGAACACCAAACCTAAACCGAAAAACCAAAAACCTAAAAAGGAAAAACTGAACCAAACCAAACTTTATTGGTTTGGTTTCAGTTTTGAAGGTTTGGAAATCAAACCGAATCCCTTACACTTTATGAATGTATGCCCAACTTATTTCTTTTGTGAAACTTTGTTGCCAAGTTTGAAACTTAGCCTAGGGCTTTTTCAAGGAGCATAATTGGTTTAATTAGGGAGGATATTCCATTGGTTATGCAGGAAAGTTTTGGAATGCTTTGGAATTTGGAAGAGTTTCTCTATTTGTTTGCTTTTTGAATGGATACGGTGATCATTTTCTTTGCAATTGAGGTTGTTGATAGAATATGATTGGTTTATACGATCTTGTATATGTACAACTACCTTCCTACTTTCCCCATTTTCTTATTCTTAGTCTACCAATGCAAGCCTCTTTTCTAAACTTCATATTAAAAAAAAGATAAGTTTTATAAAATAAAAAAATTGAAACTGTACTGAAACCGAACCAAACAAAACCAAACCAAAAAAAACTGAACCGGACCGAAGTTTTGGTTGGGTTTCGGTTTTAGGAAAAAACTGAATCGAATGAAACTGAACCCACCCCTACCTATAGATACTCCGGTTAGAAATGCGATTATGAGATAGGGGCTTAGGGAAAAAGGTGTAGAGAAAGACTTATTAAGACTTAGAAAGAGACTTTAAGAAAAGACATTGAGTACTTGGAGCTAAAGAAAGACTTGGCTAAAAATAGAGCACAGTGGTTTTCTATGATTCGTACAAACGACCCCACTTAGCAGGATAAAGTTTTCATCATTGTCGATTTGTACATTTATATAAAAGTTAGTGCAAAAAATATCATTAGACCGATCCAATTCTCATACAACCACCTTCACACATCCCATTTTACTTCACACACTCTAAAAAACTATAAAACTGAGAGTTAAAATAGGATGTGTGGAAATCACCACACCCTTATTAATTTAGCATCAGTATATCTATAGTTCTATAATACATCATTTAATACAAACGCATGACCATCTTTATTAGTTTGATATCCATTCTTTATCAACTTTTTCATCAACTTTTGTGCAACGGCCAAATCAATCATAACTACTGTTCTAAAAATCCTCGCCTAGTGGCGGCCTAAGTGTTAGGCGGCTGGCCACCGCCCGATTAATGCCTAAGAGTTTGAAAATTAAGAAAGGGGGCCTAAACCTGGTGAGGCACCTGCCTAGTTTGCCCAGACCCGTCTAGACACCCGTCTAGGTTGTGACTTATTTAGGCAGAAAATAGATAACTTTCATTTTGCATTTTATTTTATTTTTTCAATAAATTGTAAGAGACTTGTTGAATACTTAAATGAGCACACATTATATGCTTGTTTCCCATGTTTTTATATGTCCAATACTTCATAATTCATGTGTCATTTTATTTTGTAGTTTATGATGAAATTATATATATTGTAAGTATAAACTACACTTATTTACATGAAATATAATGGATTTAGTTAAATCTGCCTAGTCTGCCTAGGCGCCCGCCTAAACCCCGCCTAGCCGCCTAGGCACTAAACCTCAGCTCGCTGTCTGACTAGCGCCTATCATTTTTTAAAACCTTGATCATAACTAATCAAAGTTTGTGTAAAATGATATGGACACCAAACTGTGGTTGAAGGGTGATTTTTCTAGAAGGAGCATGAGCATAGCCTAGACACCTGTCTAAGTTGCGACTCACTTAGGCAGAAAATAGATAACTTTCATTTTGCATTGTAATTTTTTTTTAATAAATTGTAAGAGACTTGTTGAATACTTAAATGAGCACACATTATATACTTGTTCCCCATGTTTTCATTATGTTCAATACTTCATAATATATGTGTCATTCTATTTTGTAGTTTATGATGAAATTATATATATTTTAAGTATAAACATACACTTATTTACATGAAATATAATGAATTTAGTTAAATCTGCCTAGTCCGCCTAGGAGCCCGCCTAGATCCCGCATAGCTGCCTAGGCGCTAAGCCCCAACTCGCCGTCCGACTAGTGCCTAGCGTCTTTTAAAACCTTGATCATAACTAATCAAAGTTTGTGTAAAATGATATGGGCACCAAACTGTGGTTGAAGGGTGATTTTTCTAGAAGGAGCATGAGCATAGCATGGAGAAAGCTCAAAGGTGAAGTGTTGTAAGATCAATGCTAAGGCCAGTTTTGCTTCCATCATAGCAAAGTTTTGTCCAATGCAAATCCGTGCACCCCCTCCAAAAGGGAAGTATATAAGTTTGTTCTTTGTTGCTTTTGAAACTCCATCTGAAAACCTCTCTGGCTTAAACTGCGTTGCATCATCACACCACAATTCTTTGTCATGGTGAACTAGTACTGTGGGCAAGGAAATTTCGGCCCCAGCCGGTAGTGAGAATTCTACAAATTGTGTTTTCTTGTGAATCATTCGAGTGAGCATAACAACTGGTGGGTATAATCGTAGAGCTTCAAGTAAAATCATGGTTACCTGGAGAGTTATACAACCAAACAATACATAATTAAGTTAAGATTGGCTTGTATAACACAAATTCGTATTCATCTTCAACATCAAAGGACCATCGAATTAAACAAAAAATGAGATGGAAGAAATTTAAAATTGTACGAAAGAAAATGCGAATCAGGAGTCTCAACGAGCTTATGCAAGCTTGGAGAAATGTTCTCTTGCCAGACTATGTTCAATCTGACATGCTTAATTATGTTGTTAGAATGTGAGTCACAATCATCCATCAGATTTGATTTCCCAAAAAGTGTAGTTCATGTTCACTTTGTAGCTAGCAACATACTTTTGGTAAACAAAAGTAACTCTAGTGTTTGATGATTTCCACCATGCATGACATCAAAATGTTTTTATAGCGAGAATATATCTAAAAATATTTGATTAATTTGTTTTATGTTTCTTTTAAACCTAACGAAAATTTTCAAGTACATATAGAACTTTTGTTTTTGAGGTAAATGTTTCTTTTTTTGAATGTGAAATGTAGATGTAAACGCATTCAATGCTTACAACTTTCAGGTGATTTAGCCCATCAAAATCTGGTTTGTTGCCTCCAAAGACTTGCAAAACCTCTTCTCTTGCACGATCTTGCCAATTCTGGTTTTCACTTAGTAAAACCATCGTCCAAACCAGCAATACTGAAGTGGTCTCTTGCCCAGCAAAGTAAAACAGCTTGCACTCCTCAAGAACGTCTTGAGTGCTCATTCCAACTTTTCTTTTGTTCCCATGTTCCTTAATTTCCTTGAAGTTGGAATCCAAAAGCAAACCTAACAAGTCGTCTTTTGTGGCTTTGCCTGCCTTGATCGCCTCTTCTCTTTTATTTATAATACCCATGAGTAACTCTCTGATTTTTTTGTCAACTCCTTTCATCCTCTTATTCATCTTGGTTGGTAGAAACCTACACAATAGCAGTATTATTCCAATGCGTTTTGTAAGATATATACACACGATATGATTGAAGAAAGCGAGTAAATTTAAGTTGATTAATATGGATGTGAAGAAAAAAAAAAAAAAAAAAAAACTCAAGTATGAGATTTAACTTGTAGAGAACCCGCCTCTCGTAGGGATTTTTTTTTCTACTGAAATATTGGTTCTCTAATAACTTTACCAAACAAAACCCTTCACACTATTTACAAATGACACAAAAAGCTTTGGATAATTAATATGCTTTTATTTTCGTTGGATCACTACAAGAAAACAAGCCATAGGGCACCGGTCACCGATTTCAGTCGTTCACCGCTTATGTAAAGATCGACTGCATTGTTTTCAATAGTTAATTACCAGCTTAATAAAAAAATAAATAAAAAAAAAACTAATAGGAGAGGTAATGTTAGGGAGATTAAATTTTATAAATTAAATGATGTAAAAGTTGATGATTGAATTATTACTTAAACGTTGATAAATATGTTCATTTTTATTAGTGACACATCATTTAGTTTGCAAATTTTGTCTATAAATCTAGTCTCCTTAACATTACCCTTAATAGGAGTATGTTACACTTACCACATTTTCATTCCGTATTTATACTATCTTTCTATTGAAGGTAGGACCCATCAATACAAGTGAGTCTCATATCTATTAAAGTGTGGTACTAATGTGATATGAAAAATGTGATAAGAGTGTTGAGAATGAATCTCACATTGTTGGGATGAGGGACCTTGCATAAGCTTATAAATAGGCTATTCATATGGCCAATTAGTTCTATGGTAGAACCTTTTTATGGTATCAGAATAAGTTGTTCCACATATAAAGCCCAATGGCCACACGTGCTCCACATCACCCCGTTTATGTTATCAACATGTTAGGCTTGAAAGTTTGCCACACGTGAGGGGGCATGTTGAGAAAGAAGTTGAGTTACTCTCCATATTGCCAATTAATTTTAATTATAAAGGAACTTAAAAAGTATCATTTTTGAAAGAATATATAATTTTACCTCCATCCTGGAATGTAAACACTTTGTATCGTTTTTATTGTAAGTTCGGTTTGCACTTTCAGGAGTTGAAATATTTCCCTTCCTTCTTTGTAGCTACTTCCAAATGATGTTCGTGAAATTACATCGGCTGTCACATTTTGAAGATAAGGCCAGACATCTAACTCACATGAACTGTCTTTGGACACCATGCTCTCCCATTCCTCAATCATCTCGCTACAACTTTGATAAAATGACGGTAACATACGCTACAGCAAACAAAGAACAACAAAGAAGGTAAAAAAAAAAAAAAAAAAAAAAACAGGAACGATCAATTTCATGATATAATGCACACCTAATAATAATCCGATTGAATAAAACTGTTAAAACTTCAGAAATTAACTTAAATAATGAATATTGTCAAGAGTATGTATATATAATACCTTTAGCTTCTCTGAATGGAATGCTGGGTTAACAATTCTTCGGTGTTTTGCCCATTTATCACCTTCATAGTTTGCTAGACCTGTTGCTAACAACTTGACTAGCGGATTTAGTGCTGGCTTTGGAAAATCCTCGTGCTTTGTAAAGATGTCTTTCAAATCTTCTGGATTTGTGATATTAACCCTTGGCGTTGGGCCAATCCACATAAAAGAATTCTTACCTGCATTTTTATTTTTTACCGTAAAAGTATTAACACATAAGAAATTTTTTACAAGAAGTCATCGGCAGTGTCTTACCACAGTTATAAATAAGATTGTGAATATTTTTACAAACTTTCACCAAAAGCTCTCTTATTTTGGTAAGAGAACATTATACTTAGCAGCTAATTAATATTGTCATAAGGAAAGTATTAATTCTGTACAAGGAAATGACGAAAGATAACATATATACCATAAGTGCTCACAGATTGGTGGACAAAAGGGAGGACTCGTGGCGCTGTATCGTGGGAGAGGTTCATGGGTTTAGACATTGCTTCTTTTAGCATTATGGAGCTTTCTCTCAGGTCTCCTGACCAAAGCCTGTATGAATTTCCCGCAAGTCCTTGCTGCCTCAGACATTTTTCTAGGTCCTTTGGCCTCAACCACACCCAATTCAGCACCCTCCATGCGCATGCAACTATGCTAACCAAAACAACACTTAGAACGACACTAAAAGGCTCTATGGAAAGTTCCATTGGTGTGAGAGAGAAGAGAAAGAGAGATGGAGTTCAATTGAAAGAAGGAAAATTCTTATATACTTTTGTTTTTATAATACTACATATGGAGTCTTAGTTTACTATTAAATGGCTTCAATATTGTATGAAACTCGAGGAACTCCTTATCCCCCAAATCCATACAAGTCCTTCCACAAATTTTATCGTGTGTTCCTTTTGATTAAAAACAAAATAATTTTGTCCTTCCCAATCAACACTTATCATTATACTTGTGGACCAGTTTATCTTGCAACCAAGATATATATATGGTGGGATCATCCGTCTAATAAGTGCTTTATTACATTCAAAAAATGCACCACCCGTTGAATAAAAGCTTTGTTATATATCTTGTTTTTGTGTGTAGTAAAAGTGGAAAGGACTAATTTTGATAGATTTGGTGGCATCTTTTGTCTAATAAATATTTATTACGCATTCAAAAAGTGATTCAGTTGATAAATAGAAGTTTGTTACATATTAAATTGGTAACAAGAGAGTATCTTGTTTTTGTGTGTGATATAAACGTGGAGTCCTTGGACTAATTTTGATAGATATGCATCCACAATTGCGCCATAACCACTAATGTATGGCGGTTGTTTGAGTTTAAGATTAATAAAAAATATTTTACACATCTGAAAAAAATTTCGTCGATTGGTACGTGACTGGGTAGGCGACATGTTTGACGTGGTATGTTCAATACACCAAATCATGGTCATGAACTTGATAATTCGCCAAGGAGGTGCAATCAAGCAAGCAACAAATCATGAAATTTGTACAAGTGTATGATGTAACACGACAAACACCAAGTACCCATGTAACATTTGTGAACTCCTCTTATTTGATTTTAACTCGTAATTGAGGTTTTATGCTCATTTCTCGACGAGCACGGTTCAAGGAGTCCGTGGCAATTTTCGGATCATTTTTTTTCTTCAGTTTTTGTATGATTTTATATGAATTTTACAACATATATAGTATTTTATCAAATATGTGATTCAGTATCAAAACAATGAGCACGTTTCAAGGAATCTGTAGCAATTTCAAAATTTTTTTTCGATTTTTCTTTGATTTTATTCTCAAGAAAAACACATTTAACCTCTTATACTCATTGCCATGTGACAACTTCTGTGTCATCACTAGGGTTTAGGGTATTATTTCATTACGTGTCACAAGGCATCATCCAAAAAATACCTGTGAGGGTAGTATCGAAATTTGGCAGTACACAACCCAAACATGTGACGCATTTTGATTGGTCCAAACTCTTGCAAAACTTAGGTGGCAGCACCTAATAAGGCCACGTGTTATTTAACAATGAATTAATTTGACATCCAAGTTTGAATCTCAGTTTGCATCCAAGTTTCATCAACGCAACTCAACCCAAGACAACTACAAGTCCAACTTAACCCAAGTCAACAATATAAACCCCTAAACGCAAAATGTCAACAAGTATTCATATCAACATACACCAAGCCTAAACTAAACTTTATGAATTTCGAAAAACTTAGTTCATTCATAAATTTAAACAAGCTTTCATCAACACAACTCAACCAAGTTAAAATATAACTCCATCTCGACCAAATTTAACAATACAAAACCTAAACACAACTTTCAACAAGTATTCATAAACCTATATTAATCTCAAAGTTCAACAAACTTCATCAACAAGCATGAATAATTAACCATGAATGCTAAATTAATTTAAAAAAATTGAACATAAATAAAAAGTTTACTTACTAAGGTTCCAAAATTTCAAAGTCACCAAATCAACAACCCGAAATTCAAAGTGACTTTAAGGGAAGGAACTATGACGTCGAATTGGAGGAAGCAAGTTTGTCGTCGATTTGGCTGAAGTAAGTAGGCCGTCATTCCTCAACACAAATTGCGAACGAATTAAGGTGCGTCTTTTGTGTCGAAAGAGTTTAAAACAAAGTATGCCACTATCGATTTCGAAGACGCGGCGTGGAAGATGCCGTCAGAGACGTTGTGTGAAATTCGAACGAAATTTTTTGAATTCGCGTGGAAGTGTTGGGCAGAGGGAGACGACAACGTAAACTCACGGGGAAGTTACAAATTCAATTTTTGTAACTATTGTCCAATTCTGTAGGCCAATAATTAATGGGTCATTTATGACCTGGTTTCATGCTAAATTCAATTGGCTGATGTAAGCCGTTTAGATAAAATTCAACAGTTTATGTTGGTCCAAACAGATAGTCTGCACAATAGAATTTGCGAGCTTCAGGTTCATGGTAATAAAAATTGGATCAGTGGCTGAGCCACATGAGGGCCATGATGGTCCCAGACCCGTTCTGCAGCTCCCACCATATAGCATATAGCACGCTATTTTACAAAACTGTTATAACACAACAAGTATATCCAAACTGCATGGACGATCAATTGTGTTGAAGGAAAACTAATTCTGTTATAAATTAAAGTCCATTGTGTTGACAGTGTTGCCGCCATGTGTTCAACAATTAGTTTTATGCTTATGGTAAAATTTTCCCAATACTAATTAAACTCATAAAAACTCTATAGGTTCATCCTTTTCTTTAGTTTATAAAGACCCATGCCAATCTAAGCATTATGTGTTTTTTTTTTCCCACTTAACACTAGAAGGACATAGGTTAGACTCATATGAACAACGAGTTTGATATCAAATTATTGTTACAGACTTATTATATGATTTAGCTCAAACTTTCACCCCTTAGTATAAAATAAGGTTGCATCAAAATTATTATTCATGCCAGTACAAAAAAATCTCTAAATTTCCTCCCTTATATTTTGTTTAATGATGATCTAACTTAAAGGCCCTCCTAACCTGTATTTATGGCTCCGCCATGTGATTGACCCGCTTTAGGAGGCCCAAAGGTCTTAGGTCCATTCGGTACACCCTATTTCGGTGCCGACATCGTCACACAGATGGCTGCGAGGTGCACCAACCTCGGAGATGTTACAGAGCCTTTAGGCCATCTCCAACCAAAGGGTCCAGAGGGTCAGAGGACCGAAAATAGCCTGAAAACCGTTTCCAACCAAGGGCTAGGCCAGAGGGCTGTGGAATCTGAGAGGGCCCCAAGGAATCAGAGAGGGCTAGAGGGCTAGAGGGCTGGAGGGCTGGCTGCAGCCAGCCAACCAGCCCGGGGCTGGCCAAAAAATATAACATTCTTGTCGGTTATAACCAACATGATTGTTTAAATAAAAATTTTGAATGCCTAGCCGTTGCATTCAATTTTTTTTTTTTTTTTTTTTGGGCCAATTTTCTTTTTAAATTCTTAAAAATTCTAATTTTTTGGGTTTTTTGGGCTAGTTATCGTTGTAGTTTTTAAATTTATGTTGTTAGATTTGAATTTAAGTTGTTGTTGGATTTAAATTTAAATAATAAATTATGTTTGGCTCTATGACCCTTTGACCCTCGGTTGGAGACGGTTTTTCGTGACAGGGCTAAAACGAGCCCTATGGCCCTTTGACCCTCGGTTGGAGACGGAGACAAATATGGTCATGTACTGTTCATTAAAATATTAATATCTTGAAGAATCTTGGAGGGCCAGAAAGCTAAAACGAGCGCTCTGACCAGCCATCGATTGGAGATGATTTTAGGATGCCCTAATCCAACGAGATTCTTTGGGGAATATCTTGGATTCTAGTCGTCATAGACAACCCCACCATCACGGGACGACGGCTTCTGGTGTCATGTTGGCTAGCTAGTCCTCACAGTCTTAGGGTTTCCTCGGTTTATGGCGAGAAGATAGGGTGGCCTTGGCGTTGGGAGGTTAGGAGCACTACTGTAAAAAACGACTTGTTGTCTAGGCCAAGGCTAGGGTTTGGTGACCTAGCACGTTGCTTGGTACATCTCATCGTCTCACCATGGGGTGCGTCTTCCAGTTGCGGCTACGACGGGTTTTAGGGTCTTAGAAATAAAAAATGCTATTCTTACCATCTCTCTAATAAAGATGAGATTCAAATACATTGGCGGATTCTATCTCTATTAGAGAGATGATACAACTAGGTAGTAAATGTAACCTTACTCTTTTGAAATTCCTTTTTTCTTTTTTCTTTTGATATTCCCACACAAACATCAACAAGTAATTTGCATATAATGAAGCATAGTAATCTTAGTATACAAAGCATGAAATAAAAATAAAAATCAAAGGGATTAGGTTTCGAGTTGCTTTTATTTTATTTTATTTGAACAAACAATATTATTTATACTAAGGAGGAGGAGGTGAGCTTAGTCTGATAATGAGCTAGTAATAATGTTATTCAAATTCACATTTGGTGAGAATTGAACTTAAGACCTCTTACTTATAAGTAATACAAGTCATGAAGGATTTGATCTCTACAAACACATACTCAATTCTTATTTCTAGTTTACACAATCACATTCCTATATAATAACAATGTTTACAACACACATGATAATACATCCTTCATAAAGCAAAAAAAGGGAAAAGACCCAAACGAAAAATTTCTTATAATCTTTACTCGTGTCAGGCCAAACCAAAGTGAGAAATCATTTTAAACACCCACGTATGAAATCGTTCATCAAATATCACTCCACGCAACGTTTGAGTATATACACACAGGAAAGTTGCCGATAGATACTGATATATACTTTTTTCTTTTCGATTTTTTTTTTCTTTTTCATTTCTTTTTTCATATATTTTTTTTCTTTAGTAATAGTTGTTGTCATGCTATTTCAGTTCCTTTAAACTTTCTATCCAACCCATGTAACGAGCTTTAGGTCAATGTCTCCCAAACCCTAAGGCTTTAGGGCACTAGGTGTAGAAAACCTCTAACGACTTATTAACTCGAGCTAAAAAGGCTAGGAAACCAACTAACCACCATGCCCCATGCCAAGACTCTACCGTTTGATGTGAGAATCACTGCTGATTAGGCAAAACTGGCCCGGTTACTAAGCAAAGCCTCAGGTGGAACAATTATTACTTTATTATAACAAAAGCTAAACTTTACTTTATTTAGAACAAAAATTAAAAATTACATAGACGAAAAGCAAGTATTTCAGTCTCACTCCTCACAAACCATGTTGATGTGAATGTGCAATTTTCAAAGTATAACTCATGAATTAGTGTCTAAGCAAAAATAAATAGAAACTACTCTATTGTGGGATTAACCTTCACCATGTCCATTTGTTCTAACGTTTAAAATCATCTATGGATATTAACTTAAAAAGAATGAAATTTTTTATTGACACAAAAATTAAAAACCTAACATTTTTTATTTCCCAAAAAGGAAAAGAAATAATTAAAAATAAAGAATAAAAATAAAAATCCCCATCTCCCCGGCAACGGTGCCAATTTCTTCATAGGTTTTTTACCACTTGAAAAAGTGGGGATAAAAGCACCTAAAAATACTTGCAAGAGTATAAGGTATCGTAGTATAGTAGTTCAAATAAGGTTGTTTTCCACAGGGATTGAATGAATAATTGATGTTAAAACCAAATCTTAATTAATTATTTGAAAACAAAGTTTGGAAAATGTTGATTTTATGACCTAAAATATTAAAAACGAATTTAATTAAAAACAATTAAATAAATTAGCAAAGTAAATAAAACAAAAGAAAATAATTTGAAAAGCAATTGAAGCACCAAGGTTCCGCTATCACCATTAGCAATCCTATGTAGTTTTACCAATTACTTATGATTACCCATGCAACTTTGAAGGTTAAGTTTTCCTAATGTATATTCTACTTGTGGCATTCAAATCAAATATAAACATGCATGGCTCATTAAGCTTTGTGAAAACCCTTTGAAAAACCATGCAACCCCTAAGACTTGATATTCGTCCTAGGTGAACTTACAACTATCATTCACAAGAAACAATACTCAATCCTCTCGTGGCATTCCGACTGAATTGCATCCGATTACTTATCTAAACATCCTAATGATAGCTAAGTATTAAGATATAGAGACAGTTTAAACACAGTGATTAATAACTCAAAGTATGCATACATAATATCATAAACAATTAAATAAAAACTACATATTCATGCTAAGGCTCGTGGTCTCACCCTAGCAAAAGAAATTAGTTACAAACAATCATAAAACAAAAAGAATTTTATTGAAATAGAAAAAGGATAGAAAACACCTTGAAAATAAACTTGAATCGTCAAAAGCAGTTCTCCTAACTAGTGCGTGTGTTCCCCCTTAAGCCCAAATGGCTAATAAGCCTGATTTATACTAATACAAAATAAAATCCTTACTAGACAAGGTCTTCTAAAAACTAAGAAACACAATAAATTAAAAGATTAGGACAAAATATATAACATAATATGGACTCATCAGATACACTATCAGAAATTATCATTTGTGACGAAATTTACCCGACGGATTGTTGTCGGGCAAAACCTAAGGCAACGAAATCTCATTTTTTTTGTTTTGTAGTGATATGTAATCCAAATCACCATTCATGAAAACTGGTACGGAATCAATTAAACTCTAAATATTAATGGAAAATCATAAGAGTTCTCAGAGCATACAACATGTAAACTTAAAATTGGGTAAACGGATAAGACTCGATTTATGAGCCAAAGTCTTGAACTCCTTGAAATTCACACTATTAATGGGGAAGATGTAAATCACATAACTTGATAACTAGTCGTTAAAGATCATCTACAACTTTTATCTTGAACGTTCCGTAGATTAGCAGTCAATGTGGAGGAAATTAGGTTCTCTCTTTAGCCTTGCTTGCACGTTAAAACTCTAATATGAGTTTTTCATTAATGTAACACTATATAGGTATGTGCACTGTTATAGGTAGAGAGAACCTGTTTCCTTGAAACTCATAATTATTTATCACCCATCACAATAATATCCATTAAACTGAATATATCACACTCGGACCATATCATGTGCACTACATTAGGATATTAAAATATTCTTACTGGAGGCTACGTCTTGCATCACAAGCGAAGCTGAACTCACTGCGTCATTATGCCTATCTATATCTAGCTCATTCTTATGTAGCAACTGCTAGAAATAACATGCAAGACATATTAGGCTGCAAATATATGCATTACGACACAATACATGGTTTAGAACTTTAATGTCAAACATCGATACTTAACAAAACTAATAACGACGTTTACGTAAAATTATGTGAGCACCAGATTGAGGTTGAAGAGTTGTGTACGTTAAAGGATCATGAGCATAGGATGAAGAGAGCTCGAAGGTGAAGTGTTGTAAGATCATTGATAAGGCCAGTTTTGCTTCCATCATAGCAAAATTTTGGCCAATGCAAATCCGCGGACCAGCGCCAAAAGGGAAGTATGTGAATCTGTTGTTTGTTGCATTTGAAACTCCTCCTGAAAACCTCTCTGGTTTGAACTCATCTGCATCGTCACCCCACAATTCTTTGTCATGGTGAACAAGAAGTATGGGGACATAGACGTCAACTCCAGCTGGTAATGATAATTTCCCAAGTTGTGTTGTATTGTGAGTGATTCTAGACACCTCAACACCCGGTGGGTATAATCTCAGAACTTCCAGTAAGATCATGGTCACCTAGGGCATATTATAGGTGCAACTAATTATTTCATGTAAGCGATATAAAACATTCAAATTACAAGTTTATACATATAATTAGTTTACAAGAAAACATTAGACACTTACAACATGTAGGTGCATTAGCGCATCAAAGGTTGGTGTGTTATTGCTTCCAATAACCTGCAAGACTTCTTCTCTTGCTCGATTTTGCCAATTCTGATTGTGGCTTAGTAAAACCATTGCCCAAACAAGCAATGCTGCAGTGGTCTCTTGCCCGACAAAGTAAAACAGCTTACACTCCTCAATCACTTCTTCAATACTCATTCCAAGGTTTTTGTTGTTCCCATGTTCCTTAATTTCATTGGAGTTGGACTCCAAAAGCATACGCAATAAATCATCTTTATTAATATCGTCACCTGCCTTAATCGTTCGTTCTCTTTTGTTTATAATATCCATGATTAACACTCTTATCTCTCTATTAATTTCCTTCATCCTCTTGTTCATTTTTGATGGTAGAAACCTGCACAAATGAAGAACTTATTACAATAGTAGTAAATTTTTTTCTTTTCCAATAAAAAAGTTAAGTTTTACCTCCATCCTGGGATATAGACACTTGTTGCGCTTCTCAAAAGTGTTGCACCAATTCTCGCTTGCTCTTTCAGCAGTTGGAATATTTTCTTTCCCTCTTCATAGCTACTTCCAAATGCAGCTCGAGAAATCACATCCCCTGCCAAACTCTGAAGCCAAGGCCACACATCCAACTCAAATAAACCCTCGTTGGCGACCAAGTTCTCCCATGTGTCAATCATCTCGCTACAACTTTGGTAAAATATCGGTACCATAAACTGCAATGAGAAAAATTATTAATTATCACTTTATCACCAATATATATATAGATCTCCAAGAATTGTTCATAGTGTTGGATTATATGAACAATGAAAAACGACAGGGAGGCTAGTTACTTATAAAATACACACAATTGTTAATTAGATCTCCAGGAATTGTTCATGCAAAAAAGGAACAGAAGAAAACGAAAGCTCAAGAAACTTGAATGCATGTTGGAAATATACAGTACAATACCTTTAACTTCTCTAAATGGAATGCTGGGTTGATAATCTTTCTGTGTTTCGTCCATTTCTCACCATCAATATTTACGAGTCCCTGTGAAAGTACCTTTGTAATTGGATTACTAAGTGGCTTCCGAAAATCATCATATCTGTGTAAGACATCCCTCAAATCTTCTGGATTCAAAATGTTCACCCTCAGGGTGGGCCCCATCCAAATAAAAGAATTCTTACCTGCAAATTTTAGTTTTTGTTTAATTAACTAATCCATGTCATGTTTAACTTATACAGAGTACTACACATGCATGCTGATATGAATGTAATCAACTATTTGGCATACGGTGAGAGTTCACAATACATATATATTTGACAAATAAGACTTAACATACCGTAGGTGATCACCGTCTGGTGGAGAAAAGGGAGGATGTGCGGCACTATATCATGTGAGAGGTGGTTCATGGGTTTGGATCTTACTTGTTTGTGGATCATGGAGATTTCTTTCAAGTCTCCAAACAAAAGTCTGTAGGAGTTGCCCGCCAAGCCTTGTTGCCTCAGGTATCTTTCTAATTTCTTTGGCCTAAACCACACCCAATTCAGCAAACTCCATGCCCATGCTACGATGCTAACCAAAACAACAGTCAGGGCAACACTGCCCAGCGAGGCTTCCATTAACCTGTGGCGAGAAAGAGAGGGGAAAGTAAAGAGAGAGATGCAGTTTTGGTGATGAGGAACTTGTTTGAATGGGGTGGAAAATGCTTGCTTCCTGTAAGCACCTTATATCCAGTCTTGATTCACATGTAAAACGATGGTGGTACGTAAGAGGATGGCTTGGTGTCAGTTTGCATGGAGGTGTAGGGATCCAAGTGGCATTTGCACGTCTATGTTTTTTTAGTGTGCTGGGTATATGACCCGATAATACAAAGTGTAATAATACAATTGATTAAAAACTAAAAATAAAAAAATAAAATAAAAAATAAAAAAAACCACCAACCAATAGCATTAAGACACTTAGTGTATCGGTTCATGTTTCCGATATAAGAAAAATCTCTTTGACTTAGGACAAATTTAATGGTTGGCACATCATAATGATGCGTTAATAACCGAAAATTTTTTATAACATCGATAAGGATGAAATTGATGTCGCAATTTTAGAATATATTAATAAAAAGTAAATAAACACACGTGCTATAATTTTAGTGAAATCATAACATCGTATGGTGATGATTTGGAGACATCGAAATTTTTTTCCAAATAATTCGTATGCATCAACAAATGTGCAATTTATTATGATGATACGGCTTTATATCAAAATCATCGATTGATTTTCACATGCAAGGATGGCTAAATAGTCTTCAAATTAAATAATTTTGTGCAATGATGATCTTTAGATGATGATAAAAATAAATAAATAAATAAATAATTTGAATATGATGTTTGTACGATAAAGATAC
This sequence comes from Pyrus communis, assembly GCF_041283825.1. Taxonomy (NCBI): domain Eukaryota; kingdom Viridiplantae; phylum Streptophyta; class Magnoliopsida; order Rosales; family Rosaceae; genus Pyrus; species Pyrus communis. The sequence continues at coordinate 30,140,746 of NC_142575.1, forward strand.
GTTAATCTCAAGTGGAGGGGCAAATACGTTCCCCCATAGAAAGGTCACATATTTTTCAAAAATGTTCTACACTAAATTCATCTATACTACAAAAATAAAGACTCGAACTTTGAATGTAAAGAAAGAGAGTACGCTCCGCTAACCAGCTTGACTAAACCTACATTTGCACCAAAATTGGTACTCTTATCTTTCTATTATGCATAGACTCAAATTGCAATTATTCCTCGTTATTATCAATTTAGTTAGTTTTATTCATATAGCATGAATAAATTATTTGAAAAAAAAGGCAACTAAAACATAACCTGAACACTAAATCACTGTAAAGAAAGAACTTAAATTTTTTTAAGACATTTATTGAAATATCTTTGCTATGCTTTCTCTCATGTTAGGATACATGGATACATAGTACAGTTCTACATTCATCTGGAAAATCGTTCACAGCTCATTACAACAAAGGCAATAGGCATGGAAAAATCTTTCAGCCCAACTATGAAATAAGCAAACATAATACAAAATGGAGGCAACAAAATAATCTCTTTCAACTTTGGGGTTCCAACACCGGGCTTTGACATTGTTCAAGAATTATGTTACAGATGTTCATGGTCCGTGCATTAAGGAGACAGTGATTCCACAATTTGAGCATAAATAATCTCCAACACCTGCCAAAGTGAGTTGTCGTTTGAGATTCACAAATTCTAATCAAAAGCACAGCATGATAATGCTACATTTTCCTCCAAGGCAATACGTAAAGCATCCAGTGCTTGAGATGACAAATGATCTTATTCTCATATAACAGACAGTCAGATGATACTAGGTGCTTTCCGGATGGCTTTCGCTAGATAGGGGCTGGATAGGGGCAGGAATGATGCAGAGACAAAATCACTTTATACAGAAACTGTTCAATACTGAAGATGAAGTCCTTAAACTTCAGACCAAAGAAGGGGTCTGACCAAAAAAATCTTGAGGGCAAAGAGTGAAAATAGTTAAATACTTAAACGCTTATTTGAACGCCACTGTACATACAGTCCCTAGTGGTGCGTTTGAAAGAGGGACTTTTTAAGTTCATGGAACTTAGGCTTTAATTTGTTAGGAATGGATTAGAAAAATTAGATAGAGGGGATTGTAAATGACTAGATGACATGCCCCAACCCAGATATCCAAATGACACCTGAATGGCACGTGCTAGCTGCCATTCCAAAGTGACGAAAGCCATGGATATACGAATTTACGAGAACATGAAGGGACATGTAATCCAAAAGTTATGCAAAAAACAACATTCAAAAAGAATATGCAAACATTAAGAGGCAATAGTAACAATAATCCAAAAGGTGAGTGGACCATAATTTATACTAATACTAATAATACGAAAACCAATTTCTTTTTGAACATATTAACCCCCTGTTTTGAAAACTCATATAATACTACATATAAGTTTTTCTAAAACTCTACATGCCAAAAATATTCATAGCAATAAAATCATCTCTAAGGTGGTATCGAAACGCCCGAAGGCAAAACCCAGGAATCTCATAAATCAAAACAAAGGTAATATCGTCGCCCGAAGGCAAATCCATAAAACCTTTGTAAATCACATCATTAATGTACTCAACTAGGGGTATCATAGTCACCCGAAGGGATAACTTGTCCATCACCTGAAGGTGAAGCTGTACGACACTGAGTTACACCAGTGAAGAACACATGGTAGGCCCCATCACCCGAAGGTGAAGTTGTACGACTCTGGGTTACGCTAGAGAAGAAACATATACATAACACATTGACACTAGTCGTGGCCAGTGAAGCTGTCCGACACTAGTTTTGCTAGTGAAGCTGGGGGTATGTCATAAATATCCTCAATTGTGTCCTATGGCCATAAATGTCTACATACCCCTGTTGTGTGTATGTGTTGTATGATAACCCACTAGATAAGCACCGAAAACTTATCTCAAACTCTCATATCAAATTCGGAGCTCAAAAGCTCAAAGCCTCATCTCATAAATCCAAAAAAATCATAATCGTAAATCCATAGAATTTTATATAAGAAAATCCAATAATTCATAACCTTTAGTAAAACGTAAATTCGATAAATCATAAATATTTTGTAAAAGCAATTTAAATAAATCATAAACTCTCTGTAAAACATAATATAAAACGTACTCAATTCATGAAATATGAAATGCATGCAAGCATAATATTTTATAAAAAAAACATGCAATTTGAGAAGGGGTCCACTCACAAGTATTCCGCTACCGGAGAGCCACTCGAACTAGGGAGGACCGGATCACTTCCAATCGTTGCACCTAAACACAAATGGAGACCATTTACTAAATCTCTACTAAAACGATAGAATTTGGGAAAACGAACAGTGGATTCGGATTCGGCACGTCGAAAAACCTAAGGAGGGACCTTGGGTTCCATCACGCAGTGGCAACCTAAGAGGCCACGAGCCACCACACACTGAGTTGAGTCGCTGGAAAATTCGCCAGTGTCGTCGTGGTCACCACTGTGGACGGCGGCGGAGCACAGTACCTCAAATGGAGGTGCGTGTGCTCCACGTGCCGGCCATGACAGCTCTTCATGGGCGGACCTTAGAAACTAGGATTAGGTCCAGGTCAAGTCAGATCTGGGCTTTGGGTTGCTGGGTTGGGCCGGTTGTTGGATTGGGCTTAGTAGTTGGGTTGGATCCGGGTTAGGGTTTAAGGGCCAAGGATTTGGGCTGGGTTATTGGATTGGGTTTTTGGGTTGTGGGTCGAGTCAACTCGGTTTCAGGCCATGGGTTTGGCCGAAATCTGGGCAGAGTTTCTAGAGCTCTGCTTCAGCTCATTTCTTCACCATTTTCAACATTCTAACTATAGAAATGAAGCTTAGAATGAGAAGATGAGATTCATACCATTTTGGAGCTGTGTCGTGGTTGGAAATGGCCAAGAAGGTGACGGTTCTCATCGGAATCTAGGGAAAGTTTCCCCTGAGTTGTTTCCCATGTCAAATCACGTGTACAACTCACATTGAAGCTCAGAAATTAAACATTTTAATGAAATGAGGCGGAAAGAAAGGACCTCGAGGCCTACCTTGGTCGTGAATGAAAGAAACTCACCGGGAAATGTAATGAACAATGCAGCAACACTGTGCAATGTACAGCTTTGAGCTTTGGTTTGATTTCGTGATCTATGATCCTAGGTTTTAGGAAGAGATAGAAGATTAGGGAACGGTGGTCGAAATCTGGTTGTGATGGTGATGATTGTGCTTTGCCAAAGAAGGAGAGAGAGATGAGAAGAGAGAGAGAAAGAGAAAGAAGTCACATGAGGGGAAGAAAAGGGCACCCCAGAAATGGGGGGAAATTGCCACTTGTCAACCAAGGAGAGGCCCAAAGCGGAGAAATATCTTCAATTGTGAAATTATCAAAATGCCTTTAACATTCAAAAATTCGTAGAAGCTTCATTTTAGCTTCAAATCCGATTTTGCTCGTGCCTATGTGTTCATATCGACGACTGCTATAGAAATAAAATAAAATAAAATTTTCTACATGTCAACAGACAAAAGTCAATGGAAGTCAACATTTTCATCATTCATGTGACAGATTATGTGTCATCACTAGGGTTTAGGGTATTATTTCATTACATGTCACAAGGCATCATCCAAAAAATACCCGCGAGGGTAGTATTGAATTTGGCAATACACAACCCAAACATGTGACGCATTTTGATTGGTCCAAACACTTGCAAAACTTAGGCGGCAGCACTTGATAAGGTCACGTGTTTAAAAATGAATTAATTTGACATCCGAGTTTGCATCTGAGTTTGCATCTAAGTTTCATCAACGCAACTCAACCCAACTCAACTACAAGTCAACAATATAAACCCTAAACGCAACATGTCAACAAGTATTCATATAAACATACACCAAGCCTAAACAAAACTTCATAAATTTTGAAAAAATTAGTTCATTCATAAATTTAAACAAGTTTTAATCAACACAACTCAACCAAGTTAAAAATATAACTCCATCTCGACCAAATTTAACAATATAAAACCTAAACACAACTTTCAACAAGCATTCATAAACCTATATCAATCTCAAATTTCAACAAACTTCATCAAGTATGAATAATTAACCATGAATGCTAAATTAATTTTTTTTTTTTAAAAGATGAACATAAATAAAAGTTTACTTACTAGGGTTCCAAAATTTTAAAGTCACCAAATCAACAACCCGAAATTTCAAAGTGACTTTAAGGGAGGGAACTATGACGTCGATTTGGCGGAAGTAAGTTTGTCATCGATTTGAAGGAAGCAAGTAGGCAATCGTTTTGGAGGAAGTAAGTAGGCCGTCATTCCTCAACACAAACTGCAAACGAATCAAGGTGCGTCTTTTGTGTCAAAAGAGTTTGAAACGAAGTATGCCACTGTCGATTCGAAGACGCGGTGTGGAAGACGCCGTCAGAGACGTTGTGTGAAACTCGAACGAAATTTTTTTAATTCGCATGGAAGTGTTGGGCAGAGGGAGACGACAAGGTAAACTCACGGGGAAGTTACAAATTCAATTTTTTGTAACTATTGTCCAGTTCTGTTGGCCAATAATTAATGGATCATTTATGACCTGGTTTCACGCTAAGCTCAATTGGCTTATGTGAGCCGTTTAGATAAAATTCAACAGTTCATGTTGGTCCAAACAGATAGTCCGCACACACAAGTCTGCACAAGAGAATTTGCAAACTTCAGCTTCATGGTAATAAAAATCGGATCAGTGGCTGAGCCACATGGGGGCCATGATAGTCCCGGACCCATTCTGCAGCTCGTACCATATAGCATATAGCACGTTGTTTTACAAAACTGTTATAACACATCAAGTATATCCAAACTGCATGAAGGATCAATTTATGTTGAAAGAAAACTATTTCTGTTATAAATTAAGGTCTATTGTGTTGACAGTGTGGCCGCCATGCGTTCAACAATTAGTTTTATATGCTTATGGTATAATTTTCTCAATACTAATTAAACTCATAAAAACTCTATAGGTTCATCCTTTTCTTTAGTTTATAAAGACCCATGCCAATGTAAGCATTATGTATTTTTTTTATTTTTTTCACTTAACACTAGAAGGACTTAGTTCGACTCATATGAATAGCGAGTTCGATATTAAATTATTGTTATGAACTCAAACTTTCACCCCTTAGTGTAAAATAAGGTTGTATCAAAATAATTATTCATGCCAGTACAAAAACTCTCTAAATTTCCTCCCTTATATTTTGTTTAATGATGGCCTAGGGAGGCCCAAAGGTCTTAGGTCCATTCGGTACACCCTATTTCGATGCTGACATCGTCACACATGGTGGTCCTTCACCTATTTCGATGCCGACATCATCACACATGATGGCGGCGAGGTGTACCGACCTCGGAGATGTTACGGGTGCCCTCAAGATGCCCTAATCCAATGAGATTCTTTGGGTAATCTCTTGGATTCCAGTCGTCATAGACAACACCGCCATCACGGGAAGGTGACTTCTGGCATCATGTTGACTAGCTAGTCCTCACAGATGTAGGGTTTTCTCGGTTTATATCTAGAGGTTAGGAACACTACCGTAAAAAAAAACGATGTGTTGTCTAGGCCAGGGCTAGGGTTTGGTGACTCTGGCTCGTTGCTTGGCGCGCTCATCGTCTCGCCATGGGGTGCGTCTTCCAGCTGCTGCTACTACGGATTTTAGGGTTTTTGAAATAAAAAATGTTATTTTTACCATCTCTCAAATAAAAATGAGACTCAAATGCATTGGTAGATCTTATCTCTATTAGAAAGATGGTACAACTAGATGGTAAATGTAATATTACTCTTTTGAAATCCTTTGTTTATTCTTTTTTTGATATACCCACGCATACATCAACAAGTAATTTGCATATAACGAAACATAGTAATATTAGTATACAAAGCATGAAATAAAAATAAAAATCAAAGGGATTAGGTTTAGGGTTGCTTTTTTTTTTTTTTTTTTTTTGAACAAATAATATTATCTACACTAAAGGGGAGGAGGTGGGTTTAGCTTCACAATAGGCTAGCAATAATATTGTTCAAATTCGTATTTGGTGAAAATCGAACTTAAAACCTCTCACACTTACAAGTAATACATGTCATAAAGGATTTGATCTCTACAAACACCTAATGAATTCCTATTTCTAATTTACACAATCGCATTCTTATAATAACACTGTTTACAACACACATGATAATACATCCTTCATAAAGTAAAAAAAGGAAAAGACCCAGACGAAAAGTTCTTATAAACTTTACTTGTGTCAGGCCAAACCAAAGTGAGAAATCATTTTAAATACTCACGTATGAAATTGTTCATCAAAGATCACTCCACGCGACGTTTGAGTATATACACATACAGTAAAGTTGCCGATAGATACACTATCAGAAATTACCATTTGCAACGAATTTTACCCGATAGATTGTTGTCGGGCAAAACATAAGGCGACGAAATCTCTCTCTCCTTTTTTTTTTTTCTTTTTTCTTTTTTTTTTTTTTTTGTTTTGTTTTGGTGATATGTAATCCAAATCACCAATCATGAAAGCTGGTACAGAATAAATTAAACTCTAAATATTAATGGAAAATATAAGAGTTCTCAGAGCATACAACATGTAAACTTAGAAGGATTTTTATCACAAATGGTCCCTGAAATTAAAAATCAATCAATATAGTCTCTGAAAATAGGCGTCGCAAAACTATATGGTCATTTTGTCACAATTCTGTTAAGTGCTGATGTGGCATATAAATGGGCCCCACAAAATTTATAGGTTTTTATCACAAATAGTTCCTAAATTGATCCACACCATCAAGATGGTCCTTGAAATTGAACCACATCATTAATATGGTCCCTGAAATTGAAAATCAATCAATGTAGTCCTTGAAAATATGTGTCACAAATCAATATGATCCTTCCATCACAATTCTATAAAAAAATTTGTTATGTGTTGATGTGGGTTTAATAATTAATTAAAAATTGTCTAAATACCCTTTTGCACAATGGAGTTTTTTTCTTCTTCTTGTAGTAGGGCCTACTCCGAAGAGAGATCCATTCCATAAATTCTCAAAGGCACAAGGCTTAACCAAGGCCTAAGAGGGGGTGTGGAAATAGTTTTCAACCAACAATGGGCACACCTCGGTTATAACCTCAATATCTTAAGGCAAACCTCATCGTTCTTTGCATCACCAAACCAACAAGGAAGCGTGAACAAGCTTTCCAAGATTAAGGTTGTGAAGATGTTGATCGCCTAAATGTTAACGGTGATGTTCCAGTAGTCATTGCTAATGGGCCAAGCCATCACCAAAGTTGATCTCGATCCAGGTTCAATTTGGTGAAGGGTGTCGAAATGTGTAAAGATGAGTGTATTGAGATTTCTTTTAGAGAATAGAGAACGAATGAGGTAGAGAAATGTGGACTGTGATCGGAGGTGATTGCAAGATTGGATTTTTGAGTTGACAATTTTTTATTAACTATTAAATTATTAAGCATATTTCTAATTTTTTTTTTTAATTTAATTAGACTTGTGTGACCCATTTATGTGTCACATCAGCACATAACAATAGTATAATAGAAGGACTACATTGATTTGAGACACTTACTTGTTGGACTACATTGATCAATTTTCAAATTCAAGAACCATTTTGATGTCGCGAGTCAATTTCAGGACCATTTTGATATCGTGGATCAATTTCAAGGATCATTTGTGAGGAGAAAAAAACTTATGGGGCCCATTTATGTGCCACATCAGCACTTAACATAATTTTTAACATAATTATGACGGAATGACCACATTGATTTGCAACACATATTTTCAGAAACTACATTGATTGATTTTCAATTTCAAAGACTATCTTGATGGCGAGGGTTAATTTCATGGACTATTTGTAATAAAAACCAACTTAAAATTGGGTAAAGTCATAAGACTCAATTTATGAGCCAAAATCTTGAACTCCATGATATTCACACAATTAATGGGGAAGACGTAAATCACATAACTTGATAACTAGTCGTTAAATATCATCTACAACCTTTATCTTGAACGTTATGTAGATGAGTATGTGCACCCTAATACGTGTTTTTCATTAATGTAACACTATATGGGTATGTGCACTGTTATAGGTAAAGAGAACCTGTTTCCTTGAAACTCATAGTTATTTATTACCCATCACAATAATATCCATTAAACTGAATATATCACACTTGGGCCATATCATGTGCACCACATTAGGCTATTAAAATGTTCTTACAGGAGGCTACGTCTTGCATCACAGGCGAAGCTGAACTCACTGCGTCACTATGACTATCTATATCTAGCTCATTCTTATGTAGCAGCTTCTAGAAATAACATGCAAGACATATTAGGCGGCAAAGTTTTATTTAGAGAAAATACATGCATTACAATACATGGTTTAGAACTTTAAACATCGATACTTAACAAAACTAATAACGACGTTTACGTAAAATGATGTGAGCACCAGATTGAGGTTGAAGAGTTGCGTATGTTGAAGGATCATGAGCATAGGATGAAGAGAGCTCGAAGGTGAAGTGTTGTAAGATCAATGATAAGGCCAGTTTTGCTTCCATCATAGCAAAATTTTGGCCAATGCAAATCCGCGGACCAGCGCCAAAGGGGAAGTATGTGAATCTGTTGTTTGTTGCATTTGAAACTCCTCCTGAAAACCTCTCTGGTTTGAACTCATCTGCATCGTCACCCCACAATTCTTTGTCATGGTGAACAAGAAGTATGGGTACATAGACGTCGACTCCAGCTGGTAATGATAATTTCCCAAGTTGTGTTTTCTTGTGAGTGATTCTAGACACCTCAACACCCGGTGGGTATAATCTCAGAACTTCCAGTAAGATCATGGTCACCTAGGGCATATTATAGGTGTAGCTAATTATTTCATGTGAGCGATATAAAACATTCAAATTATACATATAATTAGTTTACATGAAAACATTAGACACTTACAACACGTAGGTGCATTAGCTCATCAAAGGTTGGTGTGTTATTGCTTCCAATAACCTGCAAGACTTCTTCTCTTGCTCGATTTTGCCAATTCTGATTGTGGCTTAGTAAAACCATTGCCCAAACTAGAAATGCTGCAGTGGTCTCTTGCCCAACAAAGTAAAACAGCTTACACTCCTCAATCACTTCTTCAATACTCATTCCAACGTTTTTGTGGTTCCCATGTTCCTTAATTTCCTTGGAGTTGGACTCCAAAAGCACACCCAATAAATCATCTTTATTAATATTGTCACCTGCCTTAATCGTCCCTTCTCTTTTGTTTATAATATCCATGATTAACACTCTTATCTCTTTATTAATTTCCTTCATCCTCTTGTTCATTTTTGATGGTAGAAACCTGCACAAATGATGAACTTGTTACATTAGTAGTATTTTTTTTTTCTTTTTCCAATAAAAAAAGTTAAATTTTACCTCCATCCTGGGATATAGACACTTGTTAAGCTTCTTCTTAGAAGTGTTGCACCAATTCTCGCATGCTCTTTCAGCAGTTGGAATATTTTCTTTCCCTCTTCATAGCTACTTCCAAATGCAGCTCGAGAAAGCACATCGCCTGCCAAACTCTGTAGCCAAGGCCACACATCCAACTCATATAAACCCTCGTTGGCCACCAAGTTCTCCCATGTATCAATCATCTCGCTACAACATTGGTAAAATGTCGGTACCATAACCTGCAATATGAGAAAAATTATTAATTATCACTTTACACCAATATATAGATCTCCAAGAATTGTTCATAGTGCGGGTGGAGTATATGAACAATGAAAAACGACAGGGAGGTTAGTTACTTATAAAATACACACAATTGTTATTTAGATCTCCAGGAATTGTTCATGCAAAAAAGGAACAGAAGAAAACGAAAGCTCAAGAAACTTGAATGCATGTTGGAAATATACAGTACAATACCTTTAGCTTCTCTAAATGGAATGCTGGGTTGATAATCTTTTTGTGTTTCGTCCATTTTTCACCATCAATATTTACGAGTCCCTGTGGAAGTACCCTTGTTATTGGATTACTAAGTGGCTTCCGAAAATCATCATATCTGTTTAAGACATCTCTCAAATCTTCTGGATTCAAAATGTTCACCCTCAGGGTGGGCCCCATCCAAATAAAAGAATTCTTGCCTGCAAATTTTAGTTTTTGTTTAACTAACTAATCCATGTCATGTTTAACTTATAAGAGTACTACACATGCATGGTGATATGAATGTAATCAAATATTTGGCATACGGTGAGAGTTCACAATACTAATTAGTATACATAATACATATTTGACAAATAAGACTGGACATACCGTAGGTGATCACTGTCTGGTGGAGAAAAGGGAGGATGTGCGGCACTATATCATGTGAGAGGTGGTTCATGGGTTTGGATCTTGCTTGTTTGTGCATCATGGAGATTTCTTTCAAGTCTCCAAACAAAAGTCTGTAGGAGATGCCCCCCAAGCCTTGTTGCCTCAGGTATCTTTCTAATTTCTTTGGCCTGAACCACACCCAATTCAGCAAACTCCATGCCCATGCTACAATGCTAACAAAAACAACAGTTAGGGCAACACTGCCCAGTGAGGCTTCCATTAACCTGTAGCGAGAAAGAGAGGGGAAGTAGGGAGAGAGATGGAGTTTTGGTGATGAGGAACTTGTTTGAATGGTGTGGAAAATGCTTGCTCCCTGTAAGCACCTTACATCCAGTCTTGATCCACATGTAAAACGGTGGTGGTACGTAAGAGGATGGCTTCGTGTCAGTCTGCATGGAGGTGTAGGGATCCAGTTGGCATTTGCACGTATATGTTTTAATAGTGTGCTGGGTACACGGTCTGGTAATATCGAGTGTAATAATTCAATTGATTGAAAATTTTTAAAAAAATTAAAATTAAAATTAAAAAAAAAAACCACCAACCAATGGAATTAAGGAACTTAGTGTATCGGATCGTGTTTCTGATATACTAAAAATCTCCGTGACTTAAGACAAATTTAATGGTTGGCACATCATAATGATGCGTTAATAACCGAAATTTTTGTATAACATGGATAAGGATAAAATTGTTGTCGCAATTTTAGTATATATTAATAAAAAGTAAATAAACACACGTGCTATAATTTTAATTAGTGAAATCACAACATCGCATGGTGGTGATCCGAATACATCGAAAAATTTCTCCAAATAATTCATATGCATCGACAAATGTGCAATTTAATATGATGATACGGCTTTATATCAAAATCGTCAATTGATTTTCACATGCAAGGATGGCTAATAATCTCCAAATTAAATAATTTTTGTGCAATGATGATTTTTAGATGATGATAACAAAAATAAAAAAAATAAAAAGAACAATTCGAATATGATGTTTGTACGATAAAGATACGTTAATCTCAAATGGAGAGATAAATAGGTTCCCCCATAGAAAGGAGACATTTTTTAAAAAATGTTCTACACAATTCATCTATACTACAAAAATAAAGACTCAAACTTTGAATGTAAAGAAAGAGAACACGCTCCTCTAACCAACTTGACTAAACCCAAGTCTGCATCAAAATTGGTACTCTTATCTTTCTATTATGCATAGACTCAAATTGCAATTATTCCTCGTTATTATCAATTTAGTTAGTTTTATTCATATAGCATGAATAAATTATTTGAAAAAATAAAAGGCAAGTAAAACATAACCTGAACACTAAATCACTGTAAAGAAAGAACTTACAATTTTTTAAGACATTTATTGAAATACCTTTGCTATGTTTTCTCTCATGTTAGGATACATGGATACAATAGTACAGTTCTACATTCATCTGGAAAATGGCATATAGCTCATTACAACAATGGCAATAGGCATGGAAAAATCCTTCAGCCCAACTATGAAATAAGCAAACATAATACAAAATGGAGGCAACAAAATAATCTCCTTCAACTTTGGGGTTCCGACGCCGGGCTTTGACATTGTTCAAGAATTATGTTACAGTTGTTCATGGTCCGTGCGTCAAGGAGACCATGATTCCACAATTTGAGCATAAATAATCTCCAACACCTGCCAAAGTGAGTCGTTTGAGATTCAGAAATTCTAATCAAAAGCACAGCATGATAATGCTACATTTTCCTCCAAGGCAATACGTAAAGCATCCAGTGCGTGAGAAGACAAATTATCTTATTCTAATATAACAGACAGTCAGATGATATTAGGTGCTTTCCGGAGGAATGATGCAAGGGCAAAATAACTTTATACAGCAACTGTTCAATACTGAAGGTGAAGTCCTTAAACTTAAGGCAAAGAAAGGGTCTGACCAAAAAAATCTTGAGGGCAAAGAGTGAAAACAGTTAAATACTTAAACTAGGTCCTTATTTGAACGCCACTGTACATATAGTCCTTAATGGTGCGTTTGAATGAGGGACTTTTAAGTTCATGGAACTTAGGCTTTAATTTGTTAGGAATGCATTACAAAAATTAGATGGAGGGGGTTGTAAATTAATAGATGCAATAAATTCGAGGGAAATAACAATATGAGTGCAATTAGTACCATATCAGAGAAGGGGATTTGACAAGATCTTGCCCGTGCAATCTCGAAAATGCCTCGCACCCCCAAGGAATATGACCATCAGCCAATACCCTGCCAACATTACACAAAATATTTCACAAAAAGAATCAAGAGAAAAATAATGTTCTTCCACATAAGAAAATGAGCTTATCCCTTTTTCTTTTGGTCCGGTGCTTGTCCATCATTGAGCATTATTAGTGCAAATGAAGAGACCTACCAAAAGTGCCCCTTGATATCCAAGTCCAACAGTTGTAATTGAAAGAATTGAGAAGTGTAGAGAAATTACTGTTGCTTCCTCACGAAGGAGTTCCACATATGCATCATTTTCTTCTCATCTTTAGTCACATCAACGAAATCATCAAGCATCTACAATAGAGTAAAATATCACTTATTCATTTGCTGGATGCCACGTCAATGTAAAGTGGTGCTAACATATTCCCAAACAAGCTCCCATATGTTCAGCGCAGATCCATCAGTGCACGGGAATACAAAGAACTTAAAACAAGTCCAGATGGCAAGAAAATCTATTCCTCAATGGCTCAATCAGCCATTAATAAAGGTCAAGTCTGACCAAAAATTAGTTGCCTAAGAAACATATGCTATTGCACAAGAGAGAGGAGGTTTAGTTTTATACCCTTCGATCTTCAAGATCAGCAACATCATCATCAACCTCATCCTCACTATCCTGATCTGACAAAACTTGTTCCAACATCATTGGCTTCAAGCATAAAAATAATAATTAGAAATACACTGCCGCATATTCTAAGCAATAGTGTCATTTAAATATATGAACCAAAAAGAAACTAAACTAGTGACACCTGTCGGCCTCTGGAGCTAGCAACTGAGCAAGCGGCTAATATAGCAACTTTTACAGACTTATGATTATACTAGTATGTAGTCATACCATAGTAGTTACAGACTTATGATACAAGTGTAAGTACTAAGGGAAAGAATAATTTACTGCAACACTGTTAAGAATTCGTGCTAAAGAAAAGAAATAATAATATGGTGTGTCAGGCCATAAAATCAGACTGGACTCTCGTTCATACACCATGGAAAGAAAAATTGACAAATTCACAATGGCTTCCATATATGACTACTTCATGATTAATGGTAACTGAAAATTTCACTCCAGAATAAAGCTTAAGTATTGGATGATACATTATCACATGAGTTGTTCTCTCACCTGGGCCCTATGTGAGTGAAAGAACTTTCGCTTCCGCAGGAGGGCACAGCTGAAAATTTAGAGAAAACTTCTAGATAAAAACCTTATTCATATGTGGCTACATGCAAGATTAATAATCGACATGCAAAAGTATCTATGAAAAATACCACAGCATTTGCTTAAAAACCACATTTAACATAATTGAAAACTAGGCATAAAAACTGCTGATCAATTGGCAAGTGAAACACAGCCTGTCCACACATGATCAGTTCTGAGGGTGTGCGTGCATGCGTGTGTGTTTGTGTGTGTGTGTGTGTGTGTGTGTAGATTTGACAAGTTAACATCAGAGTAGCATGGGAGCAACGGTTAGCATCCATCTATTAAGGTGAATTCACGTGCATGCACAAGCTCAACAGAGCTATACACATCCTAAAAGTTGTTTTAACAAGTTTTGTTGAACCAGTCCTTTTGGTTTCAGGAAAATAGGAACTGAACTGAAGCAAATAACCAGTTCAGGTCAGTTTAAGTCAGTTGCTTCAAATGGTTCAGATTCAGCTGGTTGTTGGACAGCGCTACCTGAATTTTGTTAGTTTTATTAAGTTCACATGATAAAGTAAGAATGAGTAGCCATGCATCCAAGTAACATACATGTATCTTTTTTATTATAAATATATGATGGATCTAAGCACACGTGAAGCCTTAGATTGGTAGCTGAATACCAGGTAAAACCTCATACATTTGACTTTGATGAGACAGATCCGCCCATAAGTAATTACACTGCACTATTTCATGAGAGAGAGAGAGAGAGAGAGAGAGAGAGAGAGAGAGAGAGAGATACTTTCTAGGGTCTGGGCGCTCAACAGATAACTTTCTTGTCTTTGCAAACAGAAGCATTGCAGGAGGTGCAAAATTGTTTCCCGATACTGATTGAACACAACCAGGATCACCATATGACTGGGGTGTGGAGCTTGAAACCCCTGCAACAGTAAAAAGCTGGGTGAAACAAATTGCAGAGACAGCAACACCATCCGTAACATTCTGCAAATTACTCCTACCCGATATTCTAGCCTTATCACCTCTACTAGAATGAGCATCTGAGCAAAGAATTTGAGTGTTTGACGACAATATCCGGAAAAGGAGCGCATTAAGAGATATTAGTTCAATCTGCCTAAAAGAATAATAGACTAAAAAATTCTTTTCAGACATCAGGTAAAGAAAAAAAATACAATGCAATGGGTTAACTCAATATGTTCAGCTCAAAGTACAAATAAGAAACGTTAACTAGATGTGTTAGAAACATCTCGCAGGGTCATTTCTATTAGGATCCTAAACAAGGATGGCTATTTGTGGCAAGAAAATAGCTATTTATCATTTTGCTCCAAAGCAAGTCTAATTTACATTGTTCAATTATTCAGGCCTAATTTACGTAAATTTTCATAGAAAATAATATTCGTGGGATGCTTAGTAGGCACCTGAAGGAGGTTACTACATAGGTCTCCAGGAGATCAATGATATTTCATCTGCAGTCTGGAGCTTGAAATTTCATGTTGCAGGATATGTTCAGATTCACTATGTCAGGAACACTTTGGGTTCCTAACAATAATCCAATCAACTAGATCAAGACACGCAAGAGGATTGGTTGATCCATAATTTTTGGACCAGACACATTTTGCAAGGAGTTAATACACAATTTACTTATTCATGTCAAGTTTTCTCCATTACTAAGATATATCTTTTCCATATAATTCCAGAGGAAAGAGTTCTTAGCTAAAAGACAATTTGAATCTTTCACACAGTTCAAAAAAGCCTGATTTGTTTCATATTTTTGGTCATTTTTGTTTGTCTTGCCTCCATTGATTTTAAAACAACAAACACCCACCCAAAATATAATATTGAAAAATACATATAAAGGGGGAAAAGCGGAGCTTCAGCACTTTATACTTTCTCAAAATTTTAAAAGTAATCGATCATATAGTCAATTCAGATAGTTTCTGTGAACATGAGAAAAGAACATGTACCATCAGCCTTGTCCAGAAGCTCACAGAGTCCTGCAGGCAACTCAGACTCAAAGACGTGAGGATGCACATGCTTTGCATTTTGATATAGGCTCTTGGGTCTTCTGCGTCTAAGTGGCTTTGAGCTGGAAAATGTATGAGCTTACTCCTTTCGGTTTAAGGCATTCGTATATCTCAAAAAAATGACCCAAGGTTAAAGAAATTATTAGGCACAACTATGGCCCAAGAAAGAAGAGAAAACTTACCAAAAGGAGAATGCTTGTAACTTAGGATCAACACCACCAGCAACAATCTGAAAAGAAAAAAAATAAGATCTAAATTTCTGCAGCTAGTTATCAGGGATTTGTTTATGATTTTTCTTTTGTACCACTACCATCCATTTGTGTAGAAAAAATGTATTCTCAAAGTTAGCTACAATTCCTAAATTGGCCTAATAGTCGTTTCATCTGTCATCTTCAGCAGCCAACATCATCTTTACTATTTCAACATGTATATCCGAAGAAACTAGAAAAATTATATCATGATGAAATATGTCGTAATCTAATTCCAAATTTAACATAGGAGAAACTAATGATCGAGACAGCTAACTTTTATGGAATTTGCATAATACCTCAGGCAACGATATATACAGTGTAAATATCAATTTTTCTGAATGGATATGAGATATGGTTGCTAATACTTAATACAGAACTTGATCACTGAGAAATGGTACTTTTGCTCTATCATGCAAAAAAGACGTAAAATGATAATAAAATAATACATACCTCTGATCTCCAATTATTAGTTTTCACAGACACATTTACAGCTTGATACTCTTCGGTTACCTATAAATACTTATCAGTTTAGTAGCCATTGGTCTACCCTAATTAAATGAATATAATCCCACTAAGATTCTCACAGAATACTAACCCAAAATTCAAAGTTGAAGAGATCATGTGATGAGAACAAATGATGTCTCAGACCCTACAAAAAAGATTGAATAGATTCTGAGCATCAGTCATAAATTCACTAGCTACTGGTTTATTTTAAGATTGCTATACTCCTACTTTTCCCATAATCTTAAGCTATTAGATCAATTCTATGTATGGAACCTAAAAGCTTAAGTTGTTGGGGTGTGAAGTAATTTATTATCCCAACACAATAACACACAGATTTTGAGCAGAAAGTTGCACCTTGAAGCTTGCACACCTAACCAAGCAAAATGGACAAGAAAAGTCTTCAGTTACTGCAAGATGAACAAACAATTATTTCACAAACAACAGAATGTGTAGTCATTGGTATTTCCACTTGATTGGTTAAAGAATGTGAGGAAGATGAAAAGAAAAAACATATTCATTGAAATACAAAAATATATTTTTCATCTTTTTATGGACAAGGAAATGCAAGTATGGAATAAAATTACCAATTTTCATATTTTAACTTTAAGATGCCAACTTGTCCCATAACGAAAATACCATATTAGAAGTTGCCAAGAATTATAGGAAATCATTAGTACCTTCTGTCCTTTGCAATGTATTGTTGTAGTATCTATAATTAAAAATCACATTTCCTGCCCTTAACCTGTACAAGACAAGTCACAAATATTTAAGCATATCCCCAAGAGCTCAAACACAGACATATATACATACAGATCCAAAAATAAAATCCTCATGAACAATCTGCTGAGATCAAATGGATTTTGTACTCTCGATGAATAGCACCACAAATCACCCATTTGCATGCAAGAAAGTGAAGCATGCGAAGTTTTTTGGGAGTATATCCAAATTAAGTTCATATCGTTTATTCTTATGGGAAGTTACCAAGAGACAAATGATCAACTATTTCAATTTCGACTGAAACAAGAAAATTATAAAATACAAGTAGGGACCCAAAAACTAAGTTTATTAATGATCAAACAAAACAGTATCCAATAACAACAATTTCAGGGAAGCAAAAGGTAGGAAGAAATAAACAGAATGACGTAGACAAATTTACTTGATGAGAGATGATAATTACCGAATGATATGAGGCAATGATGAAGAAGGAATGTCGCTACATATGTATGTACTATTATAAGGAGATTTTTCCCTCGCACCAAACTCCTCTGCAGAAATGGTGACCTGCACTAGCTGAGAAATGACCTTTGAAAGGCCCAAACAACCAAAAGTAACAGATATTCATCAGCAACAGTTGCCAAGAAAAGAATGTTGAATACACGTACATGTATGTCCCATGCCTAGAGGGGGAGAGAGAGAGAGAGAGAGGTGAGATTCAAATTATTGATCTAAGAAGAAAACACCGAAAAAAACATACAACAGTTTCAGGATTAGGGGGAGTTGCAATCATAAGGCACTTGTCCTCATTTAAACAGCTCAACTGCAATAGGGAAAAAACTATATCAACTGAGAGTGGAAAAAAGGAGGTCTACAATTTATACGGGTCCAGTCACAAACAAGAGATTAGAAAAAACCTAAAGTATTTTGACAGCTAAAATGTCAAAAGGTTTAGCACATTGTTAACCAGGAACTCTTAGTCAAGAAAAATTGCAAATAGTTAATCAATAGTCAGGGTACTGATGCCATACCTTCAAGAAGCAAGAGCGCATGTCAATCGTTGAAATCATCTCAGCTCTCTGTCCCAAACCAAAATTAGGAGAATTCTCCCAAGAGATATAAAGTAATTCAAGTGGTATCTTGTTCCATAGACAATATCCTCCTGCATTTGCTGTCAAGCAAAATTGATGGTGAATTTAGAACCAAAAAAAAAATAGAACTGATTTGGGCAATCAATCTCGTAAGAAAGAAGATTAAACTCGGTAAAATAATTCTCAATATTACAAGTAACAAAGAATACTTCATCTTTCACTCCACATATATTAGTGTGAAGAGACAAAGGCATGACATAAAGGCCTCGTTTGATAGAGAGGATTAGCTTGGATAGGACTATTCACTATATTGAAGGCATTTTGAAGGGAGAAATGGATGACAACTTCCCTATTTTGTCCAAATGAAAATTACTCATGAAGAAAAGTTGTCCCTTTTAATCCTACCATTTTTGTGGGGACTAGTAGGGATATCTTTTCTTCATGAGTGACCTTCAACTTGGACAAAATATTGAAGATCTCATCCATTTCTTCCTCAAATTGCCTTCAATGTAGTGAATAGTACTATCCAAGTTAGTCCTCCCTATCAAACGAGACCAAAGTATACTCGTTCTATCTTATTTTTAAAGTTGATAAAATATATCAGAAATTTAAAATTTTAGGGACTTGCAAATGGGTCATATACTTAAACATCTGGTCTCTACATATGCTAATGTGCCTGCATCATGTAGAACTTAAAGTTTACTAAAGAAATCCAAATTGCAAAATTATGTCAGACCTGTCACAGTTTTAAATTTTAATCTGTTAAAGAACATATCAAAATTCAAACATGTGATAGAACTTAGCAAGTAAAGCTTTAACTTACAAGGGAAAAAAGACATATCCACAGGACCCTTGGATAAATTGATTCCACGAAATGGGTTTTGAGCTCCCACTACAATGAACTAATATATGAGCCCAAACATTTCGATGACATTCCACATAAAAAAGGCTTCCATACCAACAAAATTTCACAACGTACCAAAGCTGACGAGCAAGATTGCAAGGGAGCCAGATTTAGCCTCCAATGTTAGCTTATTAATATCTGGCAGAATAAAATTTGCTTGCAGTTGACTACTCCCATCAACCCCAGTGGAATTACTTAACATGCAAGCTCGACTGAATCGATATGTAGAAGAATACTTGTTCATACATTCCAAGACAGAACTCTTATCAGATACATGTAGATGAAACCACAACAAAGCAACACGTTGATCAACAATTCTAAAACTAAAAACATGCATATACATACCTCTGGAACCGCAACATCAGGAACTAGTCTGGCCAAAAACACATACAAAGGAAAGAGATTCTGGGTTTGTAGACCTTCCATCTCATTCATCGAAATGGAAACCGTCATTTGTATCCTGAATTTCAACCAACACCAACCCAGTCAGGAGAAAAAAACAAAAAAACAAACTAGCACACACATTGTACCGAACAGAAGTTAAAATTTGATTGCTGCCATTACCTCCTTTTGTATTTGGCCTCTATTTTGTAGCTCAAACATCTCTGAAGAAACGCTGGCTACATTCGAAAAATGCACACAAACCCATTACAAATTGGCAACCAAAGTATAAATCTTCGATTTCATTGTCACATATATGCAGATAATTAGGCTAAACAATACGAAAAAAAGTAGTACATTTCTAATAGCGCGGCGTTGGAGAATGTTGTAGAACTCGACAGGCTTGCAATAGACAGAGAGGCTCTCCTCCGCCGCAATTTCTTCCTCCGACGACATCCGCACCCGCTCCTCCTGCCGGCACATGTTACCGCCGCCGCTGCTCCTCGCGTGCCTGCAACCAAAGATTCAAATTTTTTCGCAGAAAGTCGCAGCAAAAAAGGAGTGAGAGAGAACCCAGATGAGAAAACGAGAGCTTACGGAGCCAGGAGGAAGAATTGGAGCTGAAGACGAAGAGATTGGGTGGAGGTTTCCGGTCTGCAATTCTTCTTCTGCCTTTTGGGTTCTTCGCGGTGCTCTTTTCCTCATCGAAAATCACGAACGCGTGCTTGCTCTCTTCTACCGGATTCTCTCACTCATATTCTCTGCGTTACGCTGCCAATTTTACTGCAGCTTTGGCTCATTTTTCAGACCAAAAATTATATAAATACTCCTTTGTCCTTTTTTTTCGAAGCATTTTTTTACCTTAATTTTGAAATAAAAATGATAACCACACACACTCGCACACTATAACAACGAACGTTAAATTTGATTTCCACAAATACTTAGATATTTGACTTTCAATTTTAATCATTTATTTCCCGTATAGAGTCACACACTTTAAATAATAACAACAAACGTTATATTTGATTCCATAAATACTTAGATATTTTATTTTCAATTTCAGTCATTCATTTCTCGTGTCGTCAAATATACAGTCCCACACTTTAAATGATAAGAACAGATGTTTTATTTCTACAAATACTTAGATATTTTACCTTCAATTTTAGTCACTTATTCTCTGTTTAGTTAAACGAATCGCACAATTTAAATGATAACAACGAACATTAAATTTGATTTCCACAAATATTTTGATATTTTATTTTCGATTTTAGTCATTTGTTCTTTGTATCATTAAACACACAGTCACACACATTAAATGATAACAACAAATGTTAGATTTGATTCCACAAATATTTAGATATTTTATTTTCAATTTTAGTCATTTGTCTCTCATGTCATTAAGACCTGGTTTGATACTGAGGTGATTCTGAAAAAAGCTGCTATCAAAAAAAGCTGGGAGCTGTTTTTGTGTTTGGTAAACACTCAGCTTCAGCTTTTTTTCACAGTTTTGGATGAAAAAAAGCCAAAAACAAGAAGCTGCAAAACCTAGCTTTGAAAAACTGGCTTTTTTTCACATCTGTTTTACATAAAAGTTTACCAAACACTCTAATACTGCTTTTTTTTTTTTCAAAAGCACTTTTACAAAAAAGTTTACCAAACACTCTGCTGCTTTATTTCACAGCTGCTTATTCTCACAGCACAGCAGAAGCAGCTTTTTTTCAAATCACAGCAATACCAAACCAGCCCTAAATATACAGTCCTACACTTTAAATGATAACAACAACACTAAATTTGATTTCCACAAGTATTTAAATATTTTATTTTTAATTTCAATCATATGTTTTCCTTATCATTAAATGCTATGTATATATTAAAGAATAATTTACGAATGTGATTAAAATATGTGCATAAGAGAAAACAAATGTGTACTAAATTCCCTTTATAAGGGCTAGTTTAGGACTACTATTTTTTTTTTTAAGTAATTCACATTTTTTCTTAAATTCCCTTTATAAGGGCTATTTTAGGACTACTATGTTTTTTTTTCAAAAAACTGCTTTTGCTATGCTTTAAAAATAATCAGCTGCAAAATAAAGCATATTAGCATTTGGTTAACTATATTTTAAAAGTGTTGTGAGTTTGACAAGCAGTATAAAAGCATTTAATAAATTTTAAGGTAAAACTGATATAATCGCATATAATGACAAAATGGACATAGTAGTGGTGGAGGCGACGACAACAGTGGGGGGATGGTGGTGGTAATAGTGGTGGTGGTGGTGGTGCTAATAGTGGGATGTGGTGGTTCGAGTGCAGAGGTAACAATGGTGGTAGGAACGGTTGTAGCACCAGTGATTGCGGTTGTAGTTGTGTTGGCAGTGATGACGGTTGCCTTTATAGTGGTGGTAGTGCCAGTTGTGGTTGTGGTTGTGGTGGTAGTGGTGGCGGTATTGGTTATGGTGGTGGTGGCGGCGGTGGTGGAGGTAGCAGTGGTGACAATGGTGGTAGTTTTGATTGTGGTTGTGGTCACATTGGTGGAGGTTATGGTTATGGTGGTGGTTGTAGCAACATTAATGGCAGTGGTAGACGATAGCGATCACTTTATTCTCTAAGAGATAAAATGTGTGTGGATGGCTAAATATGTCATTTTCAAAAAAGTTATGAAGGTATTACAGTAATTGAAAATATTTATAGTGGCTCAACTTAGCTTTTTATTAAAGAATCTTTTAAAAGCAACGTACAAGCTACTTTTAAAAGCTGTTATTTGGAAGCTATTGCTTGTAAAATAAGCAGGATATTTTACGTTTACCAAACATTTGTTTACTACTTAACTTTAAAGGGAAGCAGTTTTCTGGTGAAAAGAAAGCAATACCAAATGGGACCTAAGTATTACTAGACTTTCTTGACCCCTTTTTGTCTTGAGTCTCCGTCTCATAGTTGCATCATCTAACCAAATCATAAATAGATACTCGGTTCACGTGTCCAAACCACCTTAACCGATTTTAAACCTAGAATTAGATTCCAAAAGTAAAATCCTCCTACATCTCGATGAATTCCACTTCACAAATCACAAGTCTTTGAAGCCATTTCGAACATTGAGAATTTTTCATATAAGTCTCCTTTCTAATCAAAAGATCAGCAGTATAAAATAGTCATCTTCTGCAAGACTTCACCATTCGTTAACTAAAACCTTGCTACTTCAATCTCATCAGGATTTCCCCGGAATGCCCTCATGGAGATAGTTTTGATTTATGGCGATAAACAAATGGAACAAAATCCGGTGCATACCATGGAAGCTCTGAGCAGGTGATCCCCTGAGCAACTCTATTAGCATTTCCCACCCGTAACAACAACTGTGAAGAACCAGCGTCGATTTGCTCAAATTATCAAAAGCAGGCAGAGAACAACCCTTCAAGAAAGATGAAGTAATAAACAACAGCTGGGAAGAACCAGCGTCTTCCACGCCTTCGTTTCTTTCAATCTGTCCAGCTATGAAGGGATTAAAAACTATGATCCTAGATGTATTTTTCACCACTTCCCCCTTCCTCTCTACATATGGGGAACATGACAACATGAATCTTGCTTGATTCTTAGACTTCGAAACCATTTTTAACCTGATGCATTTTAGAAAACATTGTCGGGTTACAACCACAGTTATAACTTGGAATAACACTAGCAAAATATATATTTACATGCATATGTACTACCACATCTTTTTTCTTTGTTTAATACAAGCAACACTGGCAATGGAAAGTTGACCTCGAACATTTGTACAAAGGTGAATGCTTTTAACCAAATTGAGTTACAAGTTGTTTACTCATACTAACACATCTATTGATAAACTAAAGTAGTGAAAATTTGCTAGTCTACCATTGTAAACAATGTATTTTTTTTTCTTTTTCAATGTATATTTTCAATTGATTACTTTTGATTCTAAACCTTAAAGCGGCATCAGTTGATAATAAGATCACTTTTACTCTTGTAAGAAGAGTCTTGTTCGAACTTGAGATATACTCCAACAGATGAAACAGAAATACCGATTGATCAAGAACTTTTTAGTTAGAAATTAAGAATCAATTATTGTTTGCAAGTCTTTTTTTTTTTTTTTTTTTTTTTTTTTAAAGAAAACCAGATATATTAAAACTTAAATAATGTTCATAATCTGACTGATTAATTAAACAAAACTTGTTCAAAACGATGACACAAAAAGTACAAAACAACGACTACAAACTGACTAATCGGCACTCATTACTTCAATTGTTTGTAAATCTTTGAGGCAACGTCCAAAAAAGGTGATCTCTTGAGGAACAACTGTGTGCACGATCCAGTAATGCCTTTGGAATAATGTTCCTTCCAAACTATTGAAATGCGCCTGAAAATGATGCCATTGTGAAATCCCAAATCGAATTTCAACTTGACAGGTCTTTGAACCCCTTTGAAACAGTGAAACTTCCTTTGATAAAACCTTCGTACGTGCATGCGGAAGATTTGTATTCCCTTAAGCGTCAATGGTCATCTTATTTAGTACTCCACCATTCTTTAACAAGTACTTTACCAATTCCATCTCACCACGCGTTCCCTTGAATCTGTTTACAGTAATAATCTTGAGCTGCGACGACAAAGAAATAGGCACAACTTCTGGTGGAATAAATCCATGCCTGAAGTCTTCGACATTGCATATGGTACAATCCTAAAATGCAAGTAACATAAATAAATCATGAGAATCCGAAAGGCTGGTCTTTGTTGGTAAACAGTTGCATAAGTCGAATTATGTCTTACTTTGTATTCAAAGACGAGATATTCTAGATTAGGTGATCTCTCGAGTAAATTTGTCAGAAATCTCCAGTAACTGCAATCGTAAAAAACCAGCTTCAGTTGGTTCAAATTGTCAAATGCAGGAAAATCACCCTAGATGAAAATAAGTTCAAGTAATGATCAAAGAGAAACTCATTCAGAAACTGAACATTATTTATGCGTTTTTGTATCTTAAACAGTAAAGAACTTACTTCCAAACTATGAGCTGAAAGAGACAGGTACTTGACATTGGAGACATTTCTTAGAAGTGCTATTGCGCGATCTGTTGGAAATTCAACTCAAAACAGGCTGTAAAAGGTTGCTGCTAGCTGTTAGTTGTTGAATAAGAAGAGTATCCAAGATAACTCTAATGATCCCAAGAAGAAGAAAATAGAGCACACTATTAAAGAAAGCTCACAAAACAAACTAATTAGCAAAGCTTTTCTTATTTAGCTCTAGGCTTTGTTTTTCCTTGGATGATTTACAATGCTTGGGGACTTGGGTATTTATAGCAAACCAAATGAAAGCTACACCACACACTTACTTCACCTACAACATCCACCTACTTCACCTACAACCTCCACTTACTTCACCAACCTCACACACTTACTTCACCTACAACATCCACCTACTTCACCTACAATTGACATTAATTCTCAACATTAGTTTCTTTACAGGTTGTATCCACACATGCTGCAACTACAAAGACTAAAGTTTCCTCCATGTGCTAGCTGAAAGTGTGTTGAAAGACAGCAGAGATGTGAGCTGCTGTGTGCTAGCCGAAAGGTTGTGATTACAACCTGGAATGATGCAATGCATGTGTATGCCAACTATCAAAGTTGCTGCATGTGTTTGAAAGGGTGTAAAGATGTGGAACACCATCATTCATTGCAAGTGTTGTTGCATTGTTTATTAATTTCTGTTTTGTATAAATAGGCCATCTTGCTAAGCTTAAATTATATCATCCAAATCTCATTTCCCATTCTCATTTTCAGCTTGTAAGCTTTCTTATTCTATTGAGTTTGTAAACTCTCTTTTCATATATCAAAGTCCAAGTGCCTTGTTTGTCAAAGCTTGTTGCTTCCCTCCTTTCTCTATTTCTTTGTCCAATTTTATTGAGAGTGAAAGTGAGAGGTGTGATAGAGTTTGTAAACTTATCACCCACATATTTTGGTATTGAGTTAGTAAACTTTGAATACCAACACGATCAGGCTCTTCTGCATAGAAGAGAATATCTGCCACGTCTGCAATATCACTATTAGGCATTTCTGTGTATGAGGGATCCACATTGGCCTTGACTATGAGATTTTCCTTGATCAACAAAGAAAAATTTAACAAACTAGTAAGTAGCTGGACATCAAGGGATTCAAGTTTTGGAGCGTCAATACAAATCTTGAACTCCTCATCAAAATCGTCAAACTCCAAACATATAGCTAACGTCTTCAGTGATGGTGCAGAGATGTTGATATCCAGACTTTCAACATCATAATCGTCAAGAGATCCCCCAATTCTCAAACCTTCCAGTACAGAAAGGTAAGATAAAACATTTTTCACTGATTCAATATCAGGATGATGAATTAGAACATAGAGGAACTTGAGATTTGGAAAACACTTTGATGTAAGAGAATGAGCAATAAAATGAAACTGCAGCTTCAAAACTTCTAGTGTTTCGCACATGAAATTTGTTTGAGGCAATTCCAAATTGTCGTCTGGATCAAAGTGAGAAACACAAAGATCAAGTTCAACAACCTTCCGTCTAATTGCACTGTGAATCCAACGATCAATAGGTGGGGGTTCGAAGTAGTCATGGTCACATCGAAGACGGAACTTTTGGATGCGTGATAAGTCAGGAGAGTCAAGTACATGATCCACAAATGATATAAACGCATTAACATTAGGGTAGTCATCGTCACAAAAGTACAGATTAGGAACGCAAGTCCATATGTTGTTCCATTTCTTAGACAAAACGGTGGTCCTAACAACATACTTCGTTGGAAGAAATGAAAGTATGTGCCAAAGAACCTCATTTCGTAGTGCACTTATCCTATCACTGACTCTCTCTTGAGTCTTTGGCATTGAACCCATTTGTACCTTTTCGTCAAAATTTAAAAAGAGAAGCATATTTATGATGTGCATATGGTAACTTACAGTCTAATGGAGAAGTAAATGAGCAAAAATTTGAGTATATCATATTTCAAATCGAGTATTTACAAATGAATGCCAACAACTTTGCATTTAACCATAATGTCCTCTAATGATAATGGCCTTCACAAATATCTAATTACTATTTCTTAATGAAAACAAACAGTTCAAAGAAAATATTCATTATATTGGAACAATTGTTCCGGATACTATATTCGAGACGGAATGAACAAAATAAAGATTTCATATTCTCTAGAGATAAACAACAGAAAGGGTAAGACTTAAATTTCTCTATTCCTCTAGTGTTTTTGACAGTTTTCTTGGTAGCCAAACAGATATTAATGGAAAGGAAGTCAAAATGCTAGTGAGACAATATCTGAAGTATGAGAGTGAAGCACAAAACAATACACAGTTTTTAAAATTCACTTGCTACTAAAATAAATCATGACTAATATGATTCTTTTCTCTGTATAGATTTTTGGTCAGTTTGGTACCGTTTGGTACGTGGGACGGGACGGAACAGAGTGGGACAAGACATTCTGTCCCACGTTTGGTGCGCCTTAAACAGGTGGAACGAGCTGTTCTATGGGACGAGATTTGGGTGAATTTTCGTTCCACCTCACCCCCCTGGAACGACTCGTTCCACATTCGTGGAACACAAAATTATAACCTCTCCGTCTCCTTCTTCTTCCTCCTTGTTTCCATCCGAGGGCATCTTTGCTCCCGCTCCGTTCCGTTCCGTCCTGTCCCGTCCCGTCCCGTCCCATTCCGTTCCGTCCCGTCTCGTCTGCATACCAAACGATACCTTTGAGATGAGTCTATTCAGCAGACCATTGAATAAGGAGATCATATTCCAAACATACATTTCATTTGATAAAACGAAAATGCAAATTAAGGGAGTTTTGAATATCAAACCAAGGGTTTTGAACTTTTGAATCTTAGGGTTTTCATTTGATAGACCCAAATTTTCAATCTTAGGGTTTTCAGTTTCATGCGGCGATGAAATTTTGAGGGGATGAGGGGTCAATAGTTATCTATTTATACATAGAACACTTTGATAGCAGGTCCCCTCATACTTTTTTATGAACAATACGAATCTTCACGGTACATGTGTCATAATCAGAATCATTCAATACGAACGCTACACCTCCCTTTGGGCTGTCTTTGTTTATCAATGACGAGATTGCATAATTATGAAAGATTACAAAATAAATTTATACATTTAAAGGAACCAATCTGGAGAAAAAAATTACAAGTTCTCATTGCCAGTAAAAAAGAAGTTGATATATTATCATGTAATAGGAAAAACAATCAAATATAGTAAGAGCAGTGTTCCATATTCAGCATCCAAATCCTCAATCATAGACAACAAAGTGCATATCACATACCGCAATCAAATTCATAACACACCACTATATTTCGAATTTTGAGAATTTGCTGATTAATGGCAATAATCATAAGTTTTACATGTAACAACAAATTAAGTCCTTGAATGCTAATTTTCTTCACAGATATCTACTCATAAAATTCCATTCCGCTAAGAATTTTATTATGCCGAGCCTAGTAGCATGAGTTTGTAACTAAGCAGAGCATTAAAGTGATTGGTTGCCTCCTAACCAGGTGAGGTTATGGTGGTCTTGGTCTGTCAGCCCATTTGAATGCTAACGGCTACTTGGCGTCAGCATGATGCCAGCTAGCAACGGTTAGCTAACGTCATGCTGCTGTCAGGTTAGCGTTGGAATTTGATAAATGACTAAGATGTAAAGATCTATAAGATCCTCACCATTTGAATCTATATGGGATCCAAATCCTCCCTCGTGTATACACCTTCTATGTCCCGTTTTGAATTTTATTTTAATTATTCTAATCATTTGTCATTTACTACATCGTTCAAAGATCATTTTAAAAATATATACATATTGAGAATCATTAACATAACAAATTATTAAGTGGTACTGTAATACCACGTCAATCGTGATATTTTCATTCAAATTTCCGCCATATGTCATTATTTTTTCACAACTGAAATTTGATATCATTTTTATCATTTAAATAAATTTAAAAAAAAGAAAAAAAAAAAGAACATAATAGATCGAACGATCTCCTTCCCCCTCCAACCTAATCCGGTAATCCTTACCGCACACCACCCTGGTTTCCTGATTACTCCAGTGTTTTTTTGTCTTTGGAAGAACCAATCTGGTAATCATTTCGATCTCCAACCGAAGGAGGGTCAAATGGTGGGGATCCTAGGGATCTTTATATTTTAGCCATTCATCAAATTCAAACATTAACCTGACGACAACATGATATTAGCTAGTCATTGCTAGCTAGCGTCATACTGATGCCAAGTAGACGTTGGCATTCAAATTGGCTGAGCTGGAGGGCTGTCAAAATGTCAAGCTTGACATTCTAGCGCTGGAAGGCTGGGTTAGTGGGCTGGAGATGTCACATCCCAACCCGAGCTCCACCACATCCTGGGCTCGACTCTGCCATGGCACGATATTGTCCGCCTTAGGCCCGACCATGCCCTCATGGTTTTGTTTTTGGGAACACACGCGAAAACTTCCCAGTGGGTAACCCATCATAGGATTGCTCTCAAGCGAACTCGCTTAACTTTGGAGTTCCGATGAACTCCGAAGCTAGTGAACTTCCAAAAGGCCTCGTGCTATATGGAGGTGGGTATGTACATATAAGGCATAGAGGATCATTTTCCCTGGGCGATGTGGGATCTAACAATCCACCCCCCTTAGGGGCCTGACGTCCTCGTCGGCACACTTCCACCCAGGGATTGGCTCTGATACCAAATTGTCACATGCTGACCCGGGCTCCACCACATCTTAGGCTCGACTCCCCAGTGACACAATATTGTCCGCTTTAGGCCCCGACCACACCCTTACGGTTTTGTTTCTGGGAACTCACACGAGAACTTTCCAGTGGGTCACCCATTCTGGGATTGTTCTCGCACGAACTCGCTTAACTTCGGAGTTCCGATGAACTCCGAAGCCAATGAGCTTTCAAAAAGCCTTGTGCTAAATGGAGGTGGGCGTGTGCATATAAGGCATAGAGGATCATCTCCCCTAGGCGATGTGGGATCTAACAAGAGGGTGAAACAGTTTTCGTGTTATTATTAGCTATTTTTAGCCCTATGGCCCTTTGACCGTGTCCGTTGGAAATGGCCTTAATGAACGCAAGTCCCCTTCAATCCCATTAAACATAGTCCCACTATGTAACAAACACAGAACTGCACTAATGAGTAGTCCAGTGAAGGTTAGTGAAGCCAAACAAACGCACCCTTATATTTTTGACCCTTCAATATCGAGTTTTTGGCTCCAAACTGTGGTGTGGCCACGTCACCTACTTGTCACTTCAAATAATATAAAAGTGCTACTAAATTCACCTCATTGTCTTATTTTTCACCCACCTTTTAATCAAAATGTTATTGACATATACATCCTTTTAGAAAAATACTTTTAAACCCTTGTTTATAAATGGGTAGCTGACGTGTAAATGCCGCATCACCATCAACCACCATAACCACTTCAATTTGTACAAAAAAATGTTGGGTTATAGGATTTAGGTTGGATGAGATTCATTCAAAACCTAAATGAGGATGGGGTTTGGGGGCTGTCTAGAGTAAGGATTATGGGTTGGCTATGAAGTTGGAGAAGGATTTGGTTATGGCGTGAAAAGGGGGACATGTTTAGGTCGCAGAGAGGCAGAGATCAGGAGAGAGTGTGGTGGTGGGTAGGGGAGAAAGATACTTGATTGTTTAGAGGTGGTGGTGGATGGGTTGCGAGTTGGGGTAAGTGAGCAGACCGGGGCTACGGCTGTCGCTATGAATGTGGTGCTGCGATTAAGGAAGGGATATATTAAAAAAATGTATAAAAGTTTGAATATATATTAAAGGTTATTTTAGGAATAATAAGGGATGGGAAAATAACATTTTAGTTTTTTTTTAACATTTTAAGGTGAGTGAAATTATAATATGGGTAGACAAATAGGACAATGAGATGAGTTTATCAACACTCATAATATAATTAAATAGTTAAACAAAAGAAAACTGGACTTTCGAGCTAGCAAATGACTTTTGGGCCATTGGTCCATAAGATTTAAAATTTAAAAGGACTTGCATGGCACGGTATACCATAATGGTGGTACTTTTGTGCCAATGAAATCAAAATATATGTAGTTGCTCTCCAAATTTTAATATGTGTGTACCAATGTTCTAAACTATTGTAATTTATGGTAGAATGTATAAATACTTTGATACATGGTGTCAAACACGTAACTAGGCTAACTCACATATCCGAGTACTTTGTTTTGTTAGGCCAAGTTAGTCAAATCCAACCCTAAGTGTGCAATTATTGAAATAGCATCAAGAAGGTGTCAATATCATTGTCGGTAATAGAACTAGTAAAATATTATGAATATATTATCAAGAACATCAATACAAAATACGTTATTTAATATAAGATAAGACAGAGGTTCATTACAAAGAATTTATGTACCCCATCATATATCTTGTCACCAAGCTCTTTATGACAAAACCCAACTGAAAGAATTGTCCTTTGCTCGTTAGTTTGAAACTTTAGATGATGAAATATCACTCTATCACTTTTTGTCCAAAAAATAAAAATAAAAATAAAAAACTAGGCTACAACATTGGAATTTTTTCAAACTTTGAGCGTACTCAGATGTTCATGGTGGTCAATGGTCATGGAGGACAATACTGGCTTTGAATAGATGGTCTGCATTCTCCAAAACATGATTTGACAAACCCTGCTCCCTGGAGATCAAGGGTTTCAAGCTTTGGGGCCGAAATAACAAGTAGTCCCCATCTTTCAAAGAATCATCAGACCCCAATGTTATTTTCAACCTCTTCAGTTCAGGAGCATGAATTAATGTTGAAATTTATAACTTTGCTATATCTGCGAGATCCTTCTATAGCCAAATCTTCAAGTAAGGGGCAGTTCCAGAAAAGCTGTAAAATTGAGTTATCTTAAGGATCCTAATGCCGGAACATTGGTGATAAAATTCGACCCCAGCTTCAAAAACTTTAGCGTTTTGCATGTGAAAAGGTTTTCGGGCAACTATAAATCTCAACACAAAATCAAGTTCAACAAAGTTATGCAGAATAGCTTGCGAATCCAGCCATCGACACAAGATGAACTGTTGATGTCATTGCGTGAAGGCGAAACTTTTCAATGTCTGAAGAATCAAGTAAGGACAGTACATGCTCGACAAAAGCAATAGAGTGTGGGAGAAGTATGCCGCGAATGTCAAGGGTGGGAGCAGACACCCATACATTCTTCCGTCTCGTAGACAAAATGTCGGTTTTGTTTCGACGAATGGAAGCATGTGCCGAAGCACTCGTCTGGTAATTCAATGATCCTATCATGATCCGTTGTTTGACGCTTTTGACTGCAATTATTTGATCAATTTGTATTTTCGGTTTAGGATCACATACCAAAAGCAGTTGCGGACCAACTCACCCGCGGCGGTTTTCTCGGATGCAGATTGCTAGAGATTACTTAGAGGGAAAGCAATTTAAACGAGTTCCACTTAGAATAAAATTCAAAGTTGTTACACGTTTAATACCATTAGGATTCGATAGATAACTGCAACACTTTCAAATCTCCACTTTACCCTCGTGAAATTAACTTTCTTGTTATACAATAAGCCACATAATGCAGGGGCAAAATTGTCGCTTTTTCATAAACAAATCTCTGCTTTTCAAATACGGAGAAGAACGCGGGTTGAAAAAAATTAAAAACCCGGAACTTTATGCGGGTCCAGCGGGATTTCTGTCGACGAGATGAAACGCTGCGTTTCGGTTTTCACTTTACCAAAACAAATCCCCAGAGGAGGTCAACAGGCGGTCTTCTTCTTCTTCTTCTTATTCTTCCTCTTCCTCTTTTTCTCTCTCTCTCTCTGCACTCCGCCAGGATGGCGATCAGCATAGTGGACTACCAGCTACCGTACGACACCCACAACGAGTACGACGTGACGTTTTACGGCGACAGAATCCACACCATGCTCACCAACAGCCCCGCCATGGTGGAATCCTGGCTCTCCACCATCACCCTCGCCAACCCCAACCACCGCATCGTCGGCCTCGACGTCGAGTGGCGCCCTAACTTCAGCCGCAACTCTGACAACCCGATCGCCACCCTACAGCTCTGCACCGGTCCCAACTACGCCGGCTCCCTCCAAATCCCGCCCGGCACTGTGCTTCCCGGCGTCTGCTTGGACCCCAATTGCCTCATCTTCCAGGTCTTACACTCAGAATCGATTCCCCAGTCCCTAACCAACTTCCTCGCCAATCCCGCCTTCACGTTCGTCGGCGTCGGGATCGAGAGCGATTGTGAGAAGCTACTTTTGGACTACGGGCTGCGGGTCGCCAATGCGGTTGATCTTCGGGGTTTCGCGGCGCGTAGGTTGGGGGTTTTGGAGCTGGGGAACGCCGGGTTGAAGCGGTTGGCGAGCGCAGTGCTGGGGAAGGAGCTGCAGAAGCCGAAGAGGGTGACGATGAGCAGGTGGGACAGTCAGTGGCTTACTTATGATCAGATTCAGTATGCTGCTGTTGATGCTTTCATTGCTTATGAGATTGCTAGGCAATTGAATCTTAGGGGTGCTTAGTGGATTGCCATTCGACATTGTTGCGGAGAGAATTCAAATGTCGATTTTCTATGGCTTTAGCACGATTGCTTACAATGTTGGGTAAGTTTAGAAATTTGGATTACAATGCTCGTTTTAATGGACCTGAATTAGGGATTTCGGTCGACATTGTGGATAACTTTTCGGGTTGATGTGTGTTAGTTGCACTTATGAGCTTGTTTAGTTACTGCTTTACGTTTCTCATCTGATCAGATGGTTCTGACTTTGGCTTATGTATATACATATATCGTTGTTTCCTGATTGCCTCTGTTCAATGCGAGTTTGTGGAATGGAACAGAGATGTTGAAACTTCGAGATGAAAATTGAAATGTCGGGTTTTTTATGCATTTAGTAGCATAATAGAAATTTGTTTACATTGTTGGGTAACTTTAGAAACTTGGGTTTGCTTTGCAGGTTTAATCAGTCGTAGTTAGGGATTGAATCGATATTGTGGAAAGCTTTTGATATCGGTGCTTTGTTAGTTGCAATTTTTGAGTTAGTTTAGTAATTGCTTGATGTTTTCCATCTGATCAGAATTTTCTGACTTTGGCATATGTATATGCATATATTGTTGGATTCCTGTTTTAATCTGTTCAATGCAAGTAGGAAAGGTAAGCAACTCCTTCTCGTTCGATTGCATGATTGGTATTAGTTGGACTGACTGGTTTTGGATCCTGTTGAACAAAAAATCATAGTTTCGGTGACATTGAAGCGTTCTCTTTTCTTTGATCACAAGAAACGATAATAGTCTGCCTGATGATGAATTATTATAGGACCAATCTGCTGAAAGGAACTCCAAAATGCTCTCTTTGTAGTTGATATAAAATGAGACTTGTTAGGAATTTCCTTTTGGTCCGCACCCAGAAGAATTGCAACTTAGTTTCGTATTGGTCATGACTTGATAGTATTGGTCAATTTTCTCATTAGATTTGTTGAGGGGAGTCCTTGAATTGCTGCTTAATCCGTCATTTATGACTGTAAGAGCCAGTTTCTCATATGTGGTGCGTACAGGTTTATGTTCCCATGTTTACAATTTGAGCTTGCATCAAACCGTATTGCGATTTAATTTGTTTCATTCCTCCAATCTGTCCAATTTTTAAGGGATAGAATGTGATGGGTCTGCATCCACGCCACACCCCTCTACTTTTCCCCCGTACAGGAAAGGAAGAGAAAACTCCTTCCCTTTTTCCGTCCACCCCATACGTTTCCATCTCAGCCGGGTATAGGAGAAGGGCCAGTTGGCTTAGTATAGACTGTCGATAGTTCCTTGGGTCGGTTGAGTAATGTAGTTTGCTCTGCTCATAGCAGGCTTGTTCTTCAAGAACAAAAGTAGCAAGAGAAAAGCGTTTGCACCGACGCATTATTATGGATGACCAATTGTAGTGTAGAGGAATTTGAGACTTGGAAGTACAAGTATTACAATTTGACAACAATTTCAAAGCCACCAGCGTTTCGGACATGAAAATGGCTTCGAGGGCGACAGCAAAGTTGTGTCATTTGCATCACTTGCATAAAGATCGATGAAGATCAAGTTCAACAGCATTGTGCCTGATGCAGCGTGGATTCAACCATTACTACGAGAGAAACCCTCAACAGCATGGTTTTAATTATTGTTGTAAGCACTGCCGTATTGCTTTAGTTGCTATTGATCCTTAATCATGTCTACACAGGTGGGTAGTGGTGGCGTTTTTCGTGACTCTAATGGTCTTTTTAGGAGTGTTTGCTTCGTCTTCTTATCCAAATGGAATTGTTGCAAAGATTGTTACTCTCATTGAGACAATTCAAATTGCGTGGGTTAAAGAGTGGCATCATATTTTGACACAATATTTGACACAAGTTTTAGATTATTAGATCATTCCATTTGGTTGATATATAATCTGACGTGGCAATTAATTTAAATTTTTTTTATTTTCAAACAAATACATATTGACAATAATATTCTAGGAACAATTACATATAGAGCCAAATTAAAATTAAGATTACATTTTGGCGAGAGACCAAGCATTTTCGATTTATTTAAGAGATGAACAAAACTTATCCATGATCGACACATGACTCTAGAGAGCAGATGGTGCAAGAAATACATGCAATATACACAATGAAATATTAGAAATAATAGCTATCGCTCACAAATATAAACACAGGGTATGTACACCAACATACTCTAGGGTACCATGCCCGTGGGCTCCCAAAATAGATAATCCAACATAATACAAGGAAGGGTACAAGGGTAACCCAGTTGCTCCAAGCTCTATGACCTTTCTGCTATACCCTACTAGCTCCTCGTATCTACTCAGTCCTATCACTTGCACAATCGCCCCGTCATCATGGGAATGGTGCACCGGCAAAGTAAAAATCTAGATAAGTTGCAAACTCGTGTGAGTGACGATAATTGAAAGTATGTGATAGGAATAAAGACAAGTCCATCGCTCTCAGTTTAGAATCATTAACAAAAATCCTTACTTTGTAAAACCATAGTCAAATCTCGCTAGAAACTTCAAAGGAGACACACAGACGTCCATCGCACTTTCTAGATTGACCCACAAAGGTTTTCAATCCTCTATTTCATAAAAACGCCAAAAGTAGGGCTAGAGTGACATAGTGCAGTCGAAGCCTACAATTTATAAGATTCCACGTTCCATACTCACATAATGGAACCGAATTGGAAGTAGGATTCCATACTCACTCAATGGAATCCATAGGATACAAGCTCGAGATCAAAACCCCATGGCACTAAGTTAGAGGTCCGCTACTAGCTTTCTCATTTCACAATCATTTCAAATATGCATGGAAGAACACATTCCTTATAATAGACCAATGACTGAATTGAAAAGCAACATTAATTTTAATAGAAAACATATTTATAATTCAATGCCACATCCATAAAGTATATCACATGAGAATTTCATGGTTAATCACTGTATTGCATATATTAAAGTCACTCATCTAGAGTCCGCACTGTAGCACCCCTAGTACAAAGTTCAAGTGCTTAAGTACAATCAATGCCTATAAACAAAGCACAAGTCTCGTCTCAAAAATCTATTGATAAAACACATAATTCTAGATTGTACATGCCAACTACAATATTCAAGCATGATTCGGGACATGTTGGCTAAAAAATCAACCATCATTCAAAGTGGTTCACGCAAAGGTCAACAATCCTAATTATTTTAATTCGAAAGATCCGCACATCAAATTTCTGATCCATAATTTCTAAAGGCACATTACTTTCACAACAACATACTACAATTCCATAACGATCCAAAGGCCCTCGCATTGTTTCCTACAGACGAAGAGCAAAGTTTTGAACGCCCGATGAGACGTGAAGAGAAGCACATAGTAGACGAATCCCATAAAACAGTAGAGTCAGGTTAATCTCTAATTCTCCCCATGGTTGAACTTCCATGTATTAAACAAAATGGTGGTCTTGACAGCGCTTTTGACAAAAAAAATGCATTTGGTAGTTCAACGATTTATGAATACATAAAAAATGCATTTGGTAGTTCACTAGATCCTATCTTTAAGTTTTGACTTTTAATTTAAAATTAAATGAACGAGTATCATTTTTATTCAAGTGTTTATTAACAACTAAAAGAATAAAAAAAAAATACGTCTCATGTGTTTTGGATTCTAACTCAATATTCCGTTGGCTTGTGTATTTTTTTTATCCATATTCTAGAAGAATTAATATTCAAGTTTAAATAAAATTTGATAAGCTTAATTGCTAATTTTTTTTTTTTTTTTGTAGCTTCTGCACAGTACATATTCCATGAAAAAAAAAAGAGCAAACAATGGCAAATGCACATGTTCACTATTACTATACAATTTAAAGATGAAAGCCGAGGCAAGTTGCTCTAATTCTACTCTACAATGTGACGTGATTCATGTAAAACAAATCCAATTTGTATTTATAATTCAAACTAGTGGAAGATTATTAATTAAAATTGCGGTCCAATAGATTTATTTTTACTTGTAATTGAAATAGTTTAAAGTTCGATTTAAAGAGATGACGATGACGTATATAATATTCCATATTTTATTCTTTCAATTTCTAAACTCTGCCAGCTGTTTTGCCCAAAAAAAAAACCTCTGCTAGCTGTTGTCAGTTGAATATTGATAATTTATATTCTTTCAGTTTCCATGCTAGCAATCAGGGATGAACGCATTCTTTTACTTACAAATAATGTATCTTAACCATAAAAATCTCATAAATGGAACCGTTCAATACTTTTTATCTCTTTTTCAAGATCCTTCATACAAACGAAGTATTTGAATTGGAGACCTTTTAATCATCCAAATGTATCAAAATAAATCAATGATATAGGCACCAAATAGCATATTCATGATGAAGTGTTGATTTGTTTGGGATATTTGGATGACTAAATGACCTCCGATTTGAATTTTTTTTTTTTTTTTTTTTTTTAGGAATGATCCTCAAATGAAGATCAAGAGACTTAACGGTTCCAATTATAAAATTTTAATGGTAAAAATACATTCTTTGCAAATGGAAGAACGAGCTCATTCCCGAAGGGGAAATGCATGCGAACATTGTCCATTTTTATAGTAAAGTTTGATTTGATATCTTCTAAGAGCATCTTCAAAAGAGATGTCATATATAATAGGGTAAATTACACAAAACTACATTAACTATGAGTCTAATTACAATCTCATACCTCATGTTTTAAATATTATAATGTCATACATTATCTTACAAATTTGTTGCAAGTTAGACCTCCGTTAGTTTGTCTGTCAATTTTTCTGTTAAATGATGACATGGCTTGAGGAGGGCCCACTTCCTCGCTCAACTTGATAAAAATATTAATTAAATTGTAGACATCGAAATTTCGGTGAAATGAATGTTAACCAATAATTAAAATTTCAACGCTCACGTGTCACATAAATTTTACATGTAGCGTGTGACTCAACGAAAAATCGAAATAAATTGGAAAGGTCATCAAATAGGACACGTGTCAATATCTGGCAGAAATGATTTATTTCATCTGATTATTTAAATCCAAAAAATCAAGTTTTGGAATTTTATAAATAGGAGGCCAAGGCATTCATTTCAAGGGGGAAAGAAAAAAGGAAGAAGAAGAGAAAAAAAAAGAAGAAGAGAAAGAAGGAAGGGAATTTACATCACACCAAAATCTTGAAGCCTTGAAACTCTAAAGCTCTCAAGCAAAATCCCGAAGGATCAAGAAAACACTCTTCGTTCTTCGTCAAACCCTCCTTCAAGGTCAAGCCCCAACGGCCCTTGAAGAACTTCCGCCGACTCAAGATCAAGCCCCGACGGCCCCTTGAAGAAAGTGTTCATCATCCGTTCGTCCTAAGATGAAGCCCCAACGGCCCTTTGGATCAACAACCTCAACAAATCTACACATCCAATCAGTCTTCAAGATTAGGCCCAAAAGCCCTTGAAGATCCGCTCATCCATCAACCCTCAAGATCAAGCCCCGACGGCCCCCTTGAAGAAATCCATACACCCAGTCTTCAAGATCAAGCCCAAAAGCCCTCGAAGATCCGTTCATCAACTGTTCATCCCTAGATCAAGCCCCGACAGCCCTTTGGATCAACAGCTCATCCACAAACCTACACCCTACGAAGATAGAATCAGAGGATCAAATTACAAAGAGATTGTAACCCCAAAATCATTAAACATAAAATATATTTTGTACACGGTATTCTTGTTTCTTATTTCAGGAATTTTTCGTGTTTACAAATTTGGCACGCCCGGTGGGACTATCTCTACCTCTCATCTCTGTCTCCGTTCAAGATATTCAAGCACAGTCCATGGCTTCAAACAAAGAACAAGTCATGACTATCGGCACTACCTCCATTGAAAAACAGTTGGTTCAGATGAAGGAAACAATTGCAAGGCTGATAAAGACTGCAGAGGAGAAAAACTTGCAAACCGCCGGACTCATCAACCGTCTGGAGGCACAGCATGGCGTCAAAGTGAAACCAAGCTCTCTTCCAACTAAGAGGACCGAAGAAGACTTCAACCCAAATGCCTACGAACTCATGTCAAAGGCTAGGCATGACTTTGCTTCCTCTTCAAATCTTGGAAAGAAGGTTTCAAACACCGTCAACAACAAAGATCGCGACCTCACCGAGACTCAAAAGAAGTTGAAGGAGCATGATTATGGAGTTGACAACAACAAGGCTGGACTTGGCTTCACACCAAATGCACCCGTGAAGATTTCAAGCAAAGTGAAGAAAGCTAGCGCTCAACACATCAGCGTGAGCATTGAACAAGACCAAGAAGAGCCTAAACCCTCCCCTCGGACGTCGGTCTTCAATAGGATGAGCCATTCAAGCTCCAGAACTTCAGTGCTTAATCGCATTGGTGGTCAAGACCGAACCTCTGTCTTCAAGAGGCTTAACGCGCCGACATCCCAAAGCTCTGTTTTTGAAAGGTTGTTAAAGCCTAAGAAACAAAGCAACACAGCTCTCTCTCCTCTGCGACGATCAGCTTCAGAAATATTTGAAGATAATGGTAAGCCTTTTGGAAAGAGGAAGACAACCCCAAAGGGAGAAAAGCTCGATGGGTTAGGAGAAAAAGACGACGCTCGAAGCTTGATTCCTTCAAGGATGGAGCGCCAAGCAATCCTAGAGGTCGACACAAAAGGACCACTGAAGGTAAGGAGGCGCATCATCGTCCACACTGGCAAATCTTCATGCCAACAAACCCAAGAGAACGGCACTGAAGAGGAGATCCAAGATGTTTTCTACATCACGGTTCAAGAAGGTAAAGAAGACGAAAGCCCGAGGAAATACTCAGAGTCCCTACTCTCCGACCCTGATCCAAGCGGCAGTACAACCATGCAAGTCATGACCACTGGAGCAACTTCAATCGAGGAGCAGCTAGCTCAGATGAATGAAGCAATCGCAAAGCTCACACGGACTGTGGAAGAGAAGGACTTGCAGATTGCCGCACTTGTCAACCAACTAGATGCGCTGCCCGACGTGAAAGTCGACCCAAATATTGGCCTATTAAAGAAAGAAGACGACGAAGAAGAGGAGCCACCAGTGGAGAAAGTTGAAGAGAAGCCGAAGCTAGACCAAGCAACGGCATTCATGGGATCTCTCTCTATCCAGCAGCTACAGGAGATGATCGCAAGCACTGTCAAGACACAGTACGAAGGAAGCTCGCATGACTCCGTACTGTACTCAAAGCCTTACTCCAAGAAGATTGATGCTTTGAAGATGCCAAGGGGTTATCAGCCCCCAAAATTCATGCAGTTCGATGGAAAAGGCAACCCGAAGCAACATGTCGCCCATTTCGTTGAAACTTGCAACAATGCTGGGACAGAGGGAGACTACCTCGTCAAACAGTTCGTGCGTTCGCTGAAAAGTAACGCTTTTGACTGGTACACTGACCTCGAACCTGAGTCTATCAACAGTTGGGACCAGCTAGAAAGGGAATTCCTCAACCGTTTCTACAGCACTCGTCGTACTGTAAGCATGCTAGAGCTGACCAGTACGAAACAGTGGAGAGATGAACCTGTCATCGACTACATAAATAGATGGCGCTCTTTAAGTCTGGATTGCAAAGATCGGCTTTCTGAAACCTCCGCCATTGAGATGTGCGTTCAAGGCATGCAGTGGGGACTACACTACATCCTTCAAGGCATCAAACCACGAACATTTGAGGAGTTAGCCACCCGCGCCCATGATATGGAGTTAAGCATCACCCGTCATGGGAAGAAAGAACAGATCGCTGACTACAAGAATGACAAAGTTTTGGGGCCAAAGGTGGATAAGGCTGCGTGGAAACCCACCAAGGAAGCAATGACGCTCAACACAACTCCAGTCAAAACCCATACACGAGGCAAGGCGATTCAAACCGAAGCTTTTCGTGATCAAAAGATACGTAAACGCACTTTGAAGGAGCTTGAGGAGAAGACTTATCCATTCCCCGACTCTGACGTGGTTGCCATGTTGAAAGACTTGCTTGACAAAAAGGTGATCGACCTACCTGAGTGCAAACGGCCAGAAGATATGAACCGTACTGACAGTCCAAGGTACTGTAAATTCCACCGCTTCATTAGTCATCCGACGGAAAAGTGCTTTGTGCTAAAAGATCTCATCATGAAGTTGGCTCAGAAAGGGATCATCGAGCTAGATCTTAATGATGTGGTGAAGTCAAACTATATCACCGCCACTTCTGGCTCTTTGAACTCAAAATCTTCACCTCAACCGCTGGGGGCATGCTCCAAAACCATGCCAGTCAAGTCAAGTGAAGTTGAAGGATGGACTTATGTCACTCCAAAGAAAATGCACAAGAAACATAGGTCTCCTCCACAAGTTCACCAATCGGAAAGGGGGCAAAGCAGCTACCGTCAACCTTCAAAGCTACATGAAAATGTTGAGGATGATGAAATTATGACACAAAGATCGTCCGTTGCCATTACGATGCGCGATTTCTTCCCAGAAGATTTCTTCAATCACTCAGTCAAGACTCCTTGCTATGAAGATTGCAAGGAATGCCTCTCTAAGATCGTTTGACAAAATCATCAAAAAAAAAACGCTCCTCGTTCGCACGAGCCTAAAAGGCGACAACCAAAGCTCCTTGTCCGTACGAGCATAAAAGGCGACAACAAACGCTCCTTGCCTGCATGAGCTGAAAATGCAAACGGCACCAAGATGCTCCTTGCTTGCATGAGCTGAAACTGCAAACGGCACCAAACGCTCCTGGCCCGCAAGAGCACAAACTGTGTACGACAAAATCATCATCAAAACCATCACTCATTTGAACTACGTTATGACTTGATCTCTTCTTTGGAAGAGTACGTAGGCAACTTGAAACTTCAAAACTTCAAGTACAGTCACATCAAAATAAATAAATAAATGTTTCATTAAAGAAAGTCAATTTTATTACAATTTCTTTATTAAAAAAAAAAAAAAATTATTACAGTTTCTTCTTCTTCTTCTAAAAATATATATATATATATATATATATATATAATAAAAAAAAAAAAAAAAACAATAAAAACATATATATATATATATATGTTTTACTTCTCGGCCCAAACAACTGGGATGGCCTCTTGGACCCTTTAGACCTCAATCTTCTAACTTGCGGTACACATTTCTGGATGTCTTGGTCCACATCCTCAATCGCACCATATTCAGTCTGCAGAGCCCAACAAGCAGATTTGCAGGCCCACTATGCGGTCACCAATCTACGAACCCAAAACCAGAAGGAAAAAGCCACTCTCATCTCAACGCATCCTCTCTCTCTCTGCCTCTCTCTCTCTCCCGGATTATTCACCCAGACCCACAAAGAATGCTTGGGAAATCTCCCTCTTCCCTGCTCAGCCGATGGCAGCAGTGTTGATGCAGCACCAACCGTTGATCAACGCCGACGACAAAACCCAAGCCACGAGTGGCGGCAACGGCGAGCCGATTTCCCTAGAGTTTAGATCGCAGCAACGACCTACAACCATCACCGGCGCAGCGAGACATCAAACGAAAGCCAAGACGGACGCAGCAGCCGTGCGCCATGATCCCTGGAAGATCAACAGCCGGGAACCGCCGCAACCCCATCAGCCGACAGCAGCAGAAGACAGCCCCAAGGCCTCCAAGACGCTGCAATGGCTCTAGCACCACCGTCGTTGTGCCTTCGCCGTCATCAACGCCTTACAACCTGCGAGCCTGTGTCAAGGTCAAACAGCCGTGGTCGCGTCTTCAAGGACAAGCCCACTTCCCGTATTCTAGAATTGATGGTGCTATGCACAACGATCTCGCCGGAGAAACCGCCGCCGCCATGATGGCTGCTTCCATTGTCTTCTACGCCGACTCCCTCCTTCGCTCCCTCATTTTTCTTCCACTTTCTGAAATTTTCCCGGGAAATAATAGGGAAAAGAGAAGGTCCGAGAGAAACCCAGCAGCTCCGAGCAATCGGTTCTTCGATTTGTGGGTTCGCTTGGGGATTTTGATTAGTGGGTTTTGGATAATTTTTCATTTTTGCAATTGGGTTTGGTGAAAAATTCGATCTTTTGGGGGTGGTCGAGGGGGAGAGCGATGGACTTGGAAAGCATCGAGTGTGTGTCGTCCTCAGATGGACTCGATGAGGGCGAGATCCATCCCCACCACAACACTCTGCACTCGCATCCTCATCCTCATCAGCACTACCATGAATTTTCCAAGCCCAGAAGCAATGTCACCACCATCATCAGCCATCATACAGTCCCCAAGTGCATCTCTTATTCTTCCAAAAGTCAGACGTGTTGCTGCACGGTTGCTATAGCACAGCATCAATGCCCTAAGACAGCTTCTAGATGTCTCATTTCTAGAAACGCATTTCACTCCTTGTGTGTAGCAGTCCTCAGCTTTAGACAGATCCCCATTAAGGTATGCTTGGTTTCCCCTGGAGGTTTATCAAATTCAACAAAAAGAAGCTCATCTTTAGTACAGGGCTATATTACTCCACTCAGAGGTCCAAATATAACTAAAAGGGACATCAAACAATGAGTTTAAAGAATAGACAAAGATGACCTTCGTCGACACTTTTCACATGCCTCCAGAGCTGCGGCTGCTTCAGCAGACAAAGAAATAGATTC
Organism: Pyrus communis; assembly: GCF_041283825.1. Lineage (NCBI taxonomy): Eukaryota > Viridiplantae > Streptophyta > Magnoliopsida > Rosales > Rosaceae > Pyrus > Pyrus communis. The sequence continues at coordinate 30,184,553 of NC_142575.1, forward strand.
TTGCTTTACCGGACTTTTCTTTTTCTGGAGGCGTTTTGATGCAGATGCTTGACTTTGAGCAGCGGAAAAGGCAGCCAAGGTGAAGTTAGACCCACTTCTATTTTCTGAACTTCCACCATCAAGCACAGCGGGGGCAGGAGACGGAACAGACGGCGGGTTTAGAGGACCGTCGACGCTTCCAGAAGATTCCGAAGGGAAAGCAGCAGAGTCCAAGTTCCGAATCACATCGAGGAAGGCAGGGTCGCGATTCCTAATACTATTGAGCTCGGCGGGGTTGAGTGTCCGAATCCAATCAAGGATTTCAGGATCGACGCCTTCAGGAAGTTCCGATATCCGTCTGGATCTGAAATACTCATAAATTATGGCCAGCACTGACAATGACAGCGGTAGGACGATACGCGCCGCTGAAAACATAGTTTTTGTGCTGATGGTGGCGGCGGACGACGACGACGGAGATGGCGAGGCGTGCAGAAAGAAGCTCAGATCAGTCCACCATTCTCGAAGAGAGTTTCAAGAAGCTCAACACTCTTAACCCTAAGCAAAAAATTGGCGTTGGCCAAACAGCTTGGGCTTCGACCTAGACACGTGGAAGTCTGGTTTCAAAAAGGGAAGACGAGGACGACGGCGTGAAGCAAGGTTGTCTTTGGGGGAGCCCGGGGAATTAACGAGCTGGAGTCTGTTGGATGTGCTTGGTGGTTGTGCTCGGTACTCGTGCTCAGTGGCTGTACTCCTTGCCTGTGCTCAATGGTGATGGTGGAGTTTTTCCCCTCTGTCTCCTCACGCTGCCAACAAACCTCGAGCTCGTCACCCTGGCCACCATGATCAAAATCAACGAAGAGCTTCATTGACCGCTGTCAAACGACTAGCCGGTCTTCAAGCTCGACGCCTTGCACTGCCTCAAGATCTGGCTGCTTCTGCACCTCCGCCATGGCTGCTGCCTTTGAATGTGATCAACAAAATCAAAGTTTGTCAACTCACACCCAAAGATCTCATCCGTCTGCTTGCCTCTGCTGCTGCCTTTGAATGTGATTGACAAAATCAAAGTTTGTCAACTCACACCCAAAGATCTCCTCCGTCTTCTCTCGGACTCGGCCTGGGTTTTCACCCACAAACTCAGCCTTGCAGATCACCATATAAAAGAAAAAAAATGATGGAATCTGGGTGGACAGCACCATCCACAACAAAAAAAAAAAAAAAAAAAAAATTATATATATATATATATAATAAAAAATGATGGTGCTTCTGGAACCATGTGCAAAAAGAAAAAAAATATATATATAATAAAGAAAAAAAAAACAATGGTGGTGCTTCTGGCACCATCTGAAATATATATATATATATATATATATATATAAATGAATGGTGGATCAGTGCCACCGAAAGCAAAGAAAAGTAAAAAAAAAAAATAATAATAAAATAAAATGAAAAGGAATGATGATGGACGGTGATGTATATGTTTTATCTGTATTTAGCACAATACACTGAATAAAATAAAGCATGTCCATTAATCTCTAAGAAATTACAAGTGCGTACAAAAAAAAAAAAAAAAAAAAAAAAAAAAATGGAGCTTTCACAAAGGATGTTCACGTGAAGCCCCATTACTTGGCAAAACTCTTGGAGCAGAAGGCATCGGAGCGGAAGACATCGGAGCTAGAGCATTCCAGGCCTCAATATTTGATGGAACGCTGGATGACCCAGGAAAAAGGTGCCTCTGGAGATAAGCCGCAAACCTTTGACGGTCACTTTGAATCCGACCTTCAGATTCTTGCAGCTCATCAAGCTTTCTCTTCATGCCCGACGAATAGTTATTTGCAAGCACGTGCAAACTTCTATTCTCGTACTTAAGCTGTTTGATCTCCTGCTTAAGATTTTCCACCTCTGCCATCAATGATTCCACCTGACGGGACCGAGCAAGCAGCCGTTGGCCCATGTTGGACACAGAGCTCGCACACTGAACACTAAGAGCGAGGGACTCTTGAACGGCCAACTCATCGGACCGTCCTGACAGCAGCCTACTATCTTTTGGAATGAGGAGGTTCCTAGCTACTATCGTAGCTGTTGTGGCGTCCTGCATCACGGAGTCTTCACCTGTAAGAGGACCGTTAGAAGATAAGAAAGAAGGGCGCCATACGTTACCTTGACGCGGCGCGCCCGTATCACTGCTGAGACTCAAGTCTAAGCTAAGGTTCGATGGGTTTGCCATTTTTCAAAAGTGTTCAAAGAGAAAGGGTGGATGGAGTTAAATTTCAAAAGGCCGGAGACGATTTTCACAAACGGGCGATCTTCAAAGTGTGCATGTTGGAGGTGATCGATACCTCTATAAAAAGTCAATGCGACACAACCACCGATTCAAAAAACCGGATTTTCCTGCGTGAAGTTCGGCGACGCTCTCTCGGCTTTTCAGAAAACGCGTTCAACTTTGTCAAAAGATATCTGACAAAGTCGAGAACACGTGGAGGTCATCATCGCAACTACACGTCTTTAGCCGACAAGCGCAAAGTTCGGCGACGCTTTCTCTGCTTTTCAGAAAACGCGTGCAACTTTGTCAAAAGTGGCGCTCGTTCAGAAATCGAAGAGGCGTCGTTCAGAAATCGAAGAGGCGTCGTTCAGATATCGAAGAGACGTTTGTCGACAAGGGTAAAAGAACAAGACCACCACTTGCTATTAAGAAATCCCTATATGTGTCGACCTTCGTCTCTTATGGCAAGGCAGACCTGAAGAAAATGCCCAACTCTTCCTCACCTCTGAAGGCGCACTCCCAGCAAAGCCTCTCGAAATACTCAATTCTTCTTCTTCCCTTGAGAAAACCTATTCAACCTTTGAAGATACCAGATGCCTGGAGTACAGATGACCCAGGAGGAAACAATAGATTGAAGCATGTGTTGATTCATTCACCGCTTCTTCAAAAGCAAAGGTATCTCATATCATAAAGGGCGAAAGCATAGGTATCTCATATCATGCTTTTTCCCTATCTTTTCCTTTGCCCTTGTTCTCACCTGCCAAGACAAGGACAGAGGAAGCAATATGTCGGAACCTCCACTCAAACCAGTTGCCACCAAGGAGTGAAGCACCATTTAAATGCAAAGGTTGCATTCAACTCCTGCATCGGAGGACAAATACTACAAGAGAAGATGCTAAACCTGCATAAGGAAATACCACTTCTGCAAAGGGGAGCAAGTAAGGCAAGTGAAAATGATACATCGAAGCATGTGGAGACAAGCACAACAAATATATGTGCTGATTCATTCGCTGCTTCTTCGAAAGCAAAGGTATCTCATATCATGCTTTTTCCCTGTCTTTTCCTTTGTTTTTGTTATTACTCGCATGGCAAAGTGAAAGAGAGCAGTCAGCGGCACTTGGAGTCAGTCTTCTGATCCGGAACCGACTACCTGGAATCTACTCCTGATTGCTTACCTAGTATTGCTCTCGAGTAGTCATCTTCAACTGTTGATACACTGCCAGAGAAGGGACAAGGAAACTTCAATCTTTCCAATTCGTATTCAATACGAATTGAAAAGATTGAACAAAGAAACAGGTCAGCACCTCCACCTCGTACTTGCCTGCCATATCTTGAAACCGCTCGTAGACCTTCGGGGGGAGACCAAAAGAATCCTGCTGCCCAGTTCAAGAGTAGCACAAAGGAAAATCAACGAGCGGAGGAGACCAGAAGAATCCTCCAGCCCAGTTCAAGATCAAGCCTCAATGGCCCTTGAAGAAATCACAAGTCCGATTCAAAATCAAGTGTTCACCACCCTTGAATCAAATTCAACTCCAGATAAAAGGAGTAAGTTCAGACCTTCGGAGGAAACCAAAAAAATCTTCCAGCCCAGTTCAAGATTAAGCTTGTGGAAAATCAACGATTGGAGGAAACCAGAAAATCTTCCAGTCGAACTCAAGATCAAGCCTCGATGGCCCTTGAAGAAATTTCCAGCTCAATTCAAGATCAAGCCTCGACGGCCCTTGGGTTGACATCTACATTAAGGGACTTCAAAACGCATTTTCTACACGTGACAAGCACATGTCAACGACGCGCCTTGAAGTGGGGGCATTTGTAGACATCGAAATTTCGGTGAAATGAATGTTAACCAATAATTAAAATTTCAACGCTCACGTGTCACATAAATTTTACATGTAGCGTGTGACTCAACGAAAAATCGAAATAAATTGGAAAGGTCATCAAATAGGACACGTGTCAATATCTGGCAGAAATGATTTATTTCATCTGATTATTTAAATCCAAAAAATCAAGTTTTGGAATTCTATAAATAGGAGGCCAAGGCATTCATTTCAAGGGGGAAAGAAAAAAGGAAGAAGAAGAGAAAAAAAAAGAAGAAGAGAAAGAAGGAAGGGAATTTACATCACACCAAAATCTTGAAGCCTTGAAACTCTAAAGCTCTCAAGCAAAATCCCGAAGGATCAAGAAAACACTCTTCGTTCTTCGTCAAACCCTCCTTCAAGGTCAAGCCCCAACGGCCCTTGAAGAACTTCCGCCGACTCAAGATCAAGCCCCGACGGCCCCTTGAAGAAAGTGTTCATCATCCGTTCGTCCTAAGATGAAGCCCCAACGGCCCTTTGGATCAACAACCTCAACAAATCTACACATCCAATCAGTCTTCAAGATTAGGCCCAAAAGCCCTTGAAGATCCGCTCATCCATCAACCCTCAAGATCAAGCCCCGACGGCCCCCTTGAAGAAATCCATACACTCAGTCTTCAAGATCAAGCCCAAAAGCCCTCGAAGATCCGTTCATCAACTGTTCATCCCTAGATCAAGCCCCGACAGCCCTTTGGATCAACAGCTCATCCACAAACCTACACCCTACGAAGATAGAATTAGAGGATCAAATTACAAAGAGATTGTAACCCCAAAATCATTAAACATAAAATATATTTTGTACACGGTATTCTTGTTTCTTATTTCAGGAATTTTTCGTGTTTACATAAATATTGATAAATTAAAGATAAAATCATTTAAATATTTTATTTTAAAAATATGGTATCCACCCCTACAGAGCCATCACCCTCCCCTACGAAGTCCGGGACAAGCTCTTGGCTCTCAATACGCAAGGAAGTTTGCCATGCACTCGAAGGGCTTGGTTGTTTCATGGCAATCCTGCCCAACAAACTTCCTTTGGAGGAGCTTCACAACTCCTTCGTTGGTGCATTGAAAGAGTTGTTGGATTTCCCCAGGGACGTCAAAGTGCGAGACAAAAAAGGGGCCTATCTATCTACAATCCTGCCCATGACGAAGCCTTGGGGGTGCTTAGTAACACTACTGGAGAGATTCAGAAGTTCACTCGTCATTTTTGGCCTAATGGAAACGACCATTTTTGGTATATGATTTTTATACATATTTTTAACATATCAACAACTCTCGTCTTTAAGATTTAAACTGAAGACATTATTTACATTTTTTTCCTATAGTAGTATAGTTTATGGACCAAAATATTACATACCGTAGGATTTTAAATCAACAGTTTTGATTAAAACATTAGAAACAAATCTTTTTTTGGGGCTAAGAAGCAAATATATTTATTCTCCATCCTTGATATCAAATCCAAGGGTGGGTGATTATATATGCATTCTTTAATCATCACTAGGTGACCAAAAAAACATTAAATTATAGAGAGTTTTAACAAAAGGCCCACGGTACTGTTCACTTTAACAAAAAACCACATTTTTACACTAAAAAGTCAATCATGTTCACTTTACCCTTTATTTTGTTATTATCTTTAAAACTCAAAGTTTTCAAACCCATTTCATTAGCTTTTCTTAAATTATCTTAAATTATATGCATATTAATTAATGTTTAACATATTGACTTCACTTGTAACTTACCCATTTAGAAAATGTTCTTTATTGACCAGTGAGGGTGCACTTGAGTATGCAAAAGCGATGGAAGAACTAAATCAAGTAGTGACAAGAATAGTATTTGAAAACTACGGTGTAGAGAAGTATGATAATGCTCACGTTCAATCAACTTCTTACCACCTCCGATTCAATAAATACAAAAATCCCAAGAAAACTGGGGACGTGGGGTTAACCCCTCATACGGACAATAGCTTCTCCACCATACTTCATCAAAACCCGGTCTGTGGTCTGGAAATATATACAAAGGATGGTGACTGTATAGTCTTTTATCCACTGCCGTCATCCGTTATATACCTAGCAGGAGATGTATTTCAGGTACATTGATCTCGAAATATAAACCCCTTCAAGTATAATTATATAATCTCATGGATATTTTGATTCAACGAAATAGATTTGGAGCAATGATAAAGTACGACATTGTAGATATAAAGTTTCTTTGCCGGAAGATGGGGTAAGATTTCGATGGGGCAATTCACATTAATGAAAGACGTGGTGAGCATACCACGCGAACTCGTGGACGAGGATCACCCTCGACTGTACAAGCCACTGGATCATTTAGAATTTTTCAAAGAAGTAAAATCCTTGACGGTAAGGCTTACCGGCCCTACGGTCCAGGAATACTGCCGCATTTGAGTTCTTTGGTCCAAGGTCCAAGCGGCTGGTTCCTCTTTTGCCCTTTATTTTCTACTGTCATGTATTTTCTTTTCTTTTATTGTTTCTTCCTTTTAGATTGCTATCGTTAAATAAGATGTTTTCTTGTAAGAGACCATGTAACTCAATTTGTTAAGAACCCTTCCACGCCTGAGGTCTTGAACGACCCCTTCTACACCGTCGCTTGTATTGAAGAAAAAAGAAAGTAGATGTTTTCTCAATACAGTATTGTCGCATTTGAAATGACCCAGCACATCTTGACTTTTCATAGTATTGGCCACGGATTGAACAGTGGCAATTTTCCAAATTTCCACTAGTGACTCTGGTGCTTCACCATATAAATCATTTGTGGAATTCTACACAATAAATTAAAGAAAACCAAACAAAGTAGATCAAGATTTTATATACTGGACTGCATGCATGTTCCTTTGATAACAAAATATTTACCATCTTCACCCAAACGTCATCGTTAGCATTGCATCGTCAACAAAAGTGATGCTTTTATTTCACTGATACCTAAGTCTTTCTGAAACCTAGGGTAAGACTTCATGTTAATAAATTCAACATGACAAGTCTTTGAACCCTTTCAAACTTGGAAGTTCCTCTTGTTTACCTACTTTATTAGGTGATTCCACATGTAGCCAGAACATTCTGTATCTCTACCATTTCCTATCCATACCAAAACCTTAAAACTATTTGATATATTTCACTTTCTCAATCTGACCAGCTTTGAAGGGATTTGTAGACTATTCCTTCCCCTTTTACCAACCACACTATTTTTCCTCCCTATAATCCGCTCTGCGAAATATAATGATGTATATAATGTGAAGAACATGTTTTACTTGCCTATAAAATATTAGGTGAAAAAGACAGATGTTTAACTGTGGAAATTCCTGCAAGGAACATAAGTGAATGAGGACTTAAAATTTAGTGTAACTTTGTATGTTTTTGCCTAAAACATAATAAAACAGAAACTATTAATGTAATCATTTCATGATGATGTAAGTCAACCAGCGATCTGATGGTACGATTGAGTGATACAAGACACGTTTGGTTGCCAAGGGTTTCCCTTAACAATCTGGTATCGATTATTTTGATACATCAGCCTAGTGCTTAAACCCACAACAATTAGAACTATTCTATCTCTCGCCGTTATTTCTGGTTGGCCTGTTCGGCAACTTGATTTTAAAAACGCCTTTTTTTGCATGGCAATCTTTCTAAAGAAGTTTATATGCAGCAATCAACTGATTTTGTTGATCCTACTAGTCCCAATCATGTATGTAAACTTCATAAGGCCATTTATGGCCTCAAGCAAACTCATTGGGCATGGTTTCAAAAGTTCAATTCCTTCCTTATTCGCAAAGGTTTTATTCAAAGTCGGGCTGACAATTTTATGTTTGTTTACAAATATAATTCTACCATTATGGTTTTGCTACTTTATGTGGATGACATAGTTCTCACTGGTAGTAATTCGTCGGCTTTACATTCATTTATTCAAACATTTGGGGCCGAATTCGACATCAAAGATCTGGGACATTTACATTATTTTCTTAGCGTGGAGGTTACTTACCACTCCGATTCTATTCATCTTACTCAAAACAAGTACGCAGTCGATCTTCTCAAACACAGCAGTCTCTTGGACTGTAAACGTGTTTCCACTCCAATGGCCTCTAAAGGTACACTTTCCCGCACTGATTGTAATGATCTCACTGATCCTACCCTTTATCGACAAATGGTTGGCACCCTACAATATCTCACCATAACCCATCCTGACATCTCCTATGATGTTCGACGGTTTCCTACTTCTACTATTTTAGTCACCTATTCTAATGCAGATTGGGCAGACTACCCCTATACCAGAAGGTCCACAATTGGATATTGTGTATTTTTTTGGATCCAATCTTATCTCATGGAGTTCCAAGAAGCAGCGTACCATCTCTCGTTCTAGACTTTAGGTGAGTAATACCATTTTTAGTGAGAAAAGATAGAAATGTTTTTCCTATATACTCTCCTCCCCCATCACTCTGCAATATTTTTATCTTTGCTGAAAATTGAGTATACACAAACTGATAAAATGTAGCAAAGACAGAAGAAAGCTCTGATTTATTGATTAAGTTTAACATCCAGCAAAATCTTGTACATTCATCGACAAAAATGACATAGTACCTAAACCCATCAATGAATATACATCGTGCAGGTCCTCACAAATCACTATGGATAACTTCAAAAGGGATTACAAACCTAGTTGACATTGATTGAAAAGGTAGTTTTGTAAACTTTCCTTCCAGACAACTTTGACAAACAATAGGAGATGCATCCTTTACAAGAGACACTTTAGACTTATAAGTATAAGAGAAACAATAGGGTTTGAAGGATGACCTAATCAGCTATGCCACAAGGTAGAAGTGACAAGTTTCCCAAGACAGGCAATGGCTTGATTTGCCGAGAACACTGGTGGTTTATTCAAAACAAAACAAAAAAAAAGAATCAGCTGGTGGTTTCGCCACGATAGTTCACCTTGACCACTATCGTGTGATTCACTCCAAGAATTGAACCCAATACGTACCATATGAAATATAAGTTTGAAATTCGTCTCCAATTACTGAACCATCCCTGATGGTTAAGTTTGATAAGCTTGATTGTAAATACATTAGTTTTTACAATTCAAACTAGTGGGAAATTATTAATTACATTAAATAAAAAAGGTACGTCTCATGTGCTTTGGATTGTAATGCGTCATTCCGTTAACTTGTAGATTGATTGCCAATTTACCAATTTCATAATTTATTCTTTCAATTTCCAACCTCTGCTAGTCGTTTGTTAAATATTGATAACAGTTGAAAGCGATACTGATATAATAATTTCATAATTTATTCCTTCAATTTCTAGCCTTTGGCTATTGGATTCCCCAAGGATGTGCCCATTCTTCCATTTACAATAACGTATCTTAATCATAAAAAATTTACAATCGAAATCACTTAATTTTTTAGTCTTTATTTAAGGATCATCCATAAAAATAAAATAAAAATCATTTGAATGGGAGACCAATCATCCAAATGAATAAAAAAATGAGCTAATTCTCAAAGGTGAAATGTCATATCCCGATCCGGGCTCCACCACATCTCGAGCTCAACTCTGTCATAGCATGATATTGTCCGCTTTGGGCCCCGACCACACCCTCACGGTTTTGTTTCTAGGAACTCACATGAGAACTTCTCAGTGGGTCACTAATCCTGAGATTGCTCTCACGCAAACTCGCTTAACTTCGGAGTTCCGATGAATTCCAAAACCAATGAGCTCCCAAAAAGCCTCATGCTATATGGAGATAGGCATGTACATATAAGACATAGAGGATCCACTCCCCTGGACGATGTGGGATCTAACAATCCACCCCCTTAGGAGCCCGACGCCCTTGTAGGCACACGTCCGGCTAGGGATTGGCTCTGATACCAAATTGTCACATCCCAACCCGACTCCGCTGTAGCACGATATTGTCAGCTTTGGGCTTCGGCCATGCTCTCACGGTTTTGTTTCTGGGAACTCACACGAGAACTTCCCAGTGGGTCACCCATCCTGGGAATGCTCTCGCCCAAACTCGCTTAACTTCGGAGTTCCGATGGAATCCAAAGCCAGTGAGTTCCCAAAGGACCTCGTGTTATAGGAGGTGGGCATGTACATATAAGACACATCATCCCCTCTTCGTTGGTTGATGTGGGATGTTACAAATCCACCCCCCTTAGGAGCCCGACGTCCTCGTCGGCACACTTGCACCACATGGCAGAGTGGCCTTGATATCATTCTTTCACATCCCAATCCGACTCCGCCATAGCACAATATTGTCGGCTTTGCACCTCGGCCACGCCCTCACGGTTTTGTTTCTGGGAACTCACGCGAGAACTTCCCAATGGGTCACCCATCATGGGAATGCTCTCGCCCAAACTTGCTTAACTTCGAAGATCTGATAGAATCTGAAGCCAGTGAGTTCCCCAAAATGCCTCGTGCTATAGGAGGTGGGCATGTACATATAAGACACATCATCCCCTCTCTGTTGGTCAATGTAGAATGTTACATGAAATGCAATCATTATCCATTTTTATATTAAAGTTTGATTTGATATCTTCTAATCCTCTAAACACATACGCATTACTTGGCTCTTGCAGTTTACATATATGTAAGCGTGTGTGTATTATATATCTATGTATATGCAGCTTAGCCTTTTAGCTTGTGAGAACTGTGAAGTTAAACATGACCATGAGCACCCAAGCAGCAGCGGCCAAAATTCCAGTGGTAGATTTCTCTATGGACGGCATGAAGCCCGGGACAAGTTCTTGGCTCTCAATACGCGACGACGTTTGCCATGCACTTGAAGAGCTTGGCTGTTTCATAGCAATCCTGCCCGACAAACTTCCTTTGGAGGAGCTTCACAACTCCTTCGTTGGTGCATTGAAAGAGTTGTTAGATTTCCCCATGGACGTCAAAGTGCGAGACAAAAAAGGGGCCTATTTATCTATCAATCCTCCCCATGAAGGATTGGGGGCGCTTAATAACACCTCTAAAGAAATTCAGAAGTTCACTCGTCATTTTTGGCCTAATGGAAACGATCTTTTTTGGTATGATTTTGTAGTCATTTTTGGCCTAATGAAGATCAAGGGAATAGAGCCAATCAAACAAACTCCAATTAATTTGATTAGCAGGAGGTTTCACTTTCATGATAAGCTTGATTTTAAATACATTTGTTTTTATAATTCAAACTGGTGGGCAATTATTGATTAAATAAAGGTACGTCTCATGTGCTTTGGATCGTAATGCGTAATTCCATTAACTTATAGATTGATTGCCAATTTACAAATTTCATAATTTATTCTTTCAGTTTCCAACCTCTGCTAGCTGTCGTTTGTTTATTTGTTTGTTTGTTTTTTTTTTGATAGCTGTCGTTTGTTGAACATTGATAACATTTGAAAGCGAAACTGATATAATAATTTCATAATTTATTCCTTGAATTTCTAACCTTTGGCTCTTGATTCCCCAGGGATGTGCCCACTTTTCCATTTACAATAACGTATCTTAATTATAAAAATTTTATAATCGAAATCACTCAATTTCTTAGTTTTTATTTGAGGATGGTTCTTAAAATTAATATATATATATATATATATATATATATATATATATATATCGTTCGAATTGTAGACCATTTAATTATCCAAATGTATAAAAAAAAAATCAACAGGATAGGTACCAAGTAATACATTCATGATAAACCGTTAATATGTTTGATACATTTGAATGACTAAACGATCTTCGATTTGAATAATTTTTGTAGAGATAGATGATCTTAAAGATTAAGAGCTCGTTTGGATGTGCTTTTAAAATGACTGAAAGCGTTTTTGGTGAATTTTTTTTGGAAATAATCATTAGTAAAAATGTTAGTAAATCCTAAAAAAACACTTAAAGGGCTTCCTAAAAGAAGCACATAACTAGTGCTTCTTGTAGAAAGCACTTAAAGTGCTTTTGAACCTAAAAATATTTCTTTAAAAGTGTTTTTAATCATTTTAAAAGCATATTCAAACGAACCCTAAGATATTAAATGGTTTCGATTATAATTTTAATGGTAAAATTACATTATTTGCAACTGGAAAAATGAGTTTATTCTTAAAGATGAAATGCAATCATTATCCATTTTTATATTAAAGTTTGATTTGATATCTTCCAATCCTCTATATATACGCATACGCATTACTTGACTCTTGCAGTTTACATATATGTAAGCGTGTGTGTGTGTATTATATACATGGATATGCAGCTTATCAACTCATAGCCTCTTAGCTTGTGAGAACTGTGAAGAAAGTTAAACATGACCATGAGCACCCAAGCAGCAGCGGCCAAAATTCCAGTGGTAGATTTCTCCATGGACGGCATGAAGCCCGGGACAAGTTCTTGGCTCTCAATACGCGATGACGTTTGCCATGCACTTGAAGAGCTTGGCTGTTTCATAGCAATCCTGCCCAACAAACTTCCTTTGGAGGAGCTCCACAACTCCTTCGCTGGTGCATTGAAAGAGTTGTTAGATTTCCCCATGGACGTCAAAGTGCGAGACAAAAAAGGGGCCTATTTATCTATCCATCCTGCCCATGAAGGCTTGGGGGTGCTTAATAACACCTCTGAAGAAATTCAGAAGTTCACTCGTCATTTTTGGCCTAATGGAAACGATCTTTTTTGGTATGATTTTGTAGACATATTTATTACATGTCAACGACTCTCGTCTTTAAGATTTAAACTCAAGACATAATTATTTTTCTGTAGTTATTTAGTTTGTGGACCAAAATATAGATATATAGTTAATAGTTTATAGTGTTCCCTAGGATTTTAAATCAACGGTTCTAATTAAAACATTAGAAGCAATTTTTTGTTTTTTTGGGCAAAGAAGCAAGTATTTGTTTTTTTGGGCAAAGAAGCAAATCTATTTATTCTTCATCCTTGAAGGGTGAGTGATTATATATGCATTCTTTAGTCATCACCAGGTGACCAAGAGAACATTAAATTATATGTATATTAGTTAATGTTTGACATATTGACTTCACTTGTAACTTGCACATTGAGAAAATGTGGTTTATTGGCCAGTGAGGGTGCACTTGAGTATGCAAAAGCGATGGAAGAACTAGATCAAGTTGTGACAAGAATGGTATTTGAAAACTACGGTGTGGAGAAGTATCATGATGCTCACGTTCAATCAACTTCTTACCATCTCCGGTTCAATAAATACAAAAATCCCAAGAAAACTGGAATGGACGTGGGGTTAAAACCTCATACGGACAATAGCTTCTCCTCCATACTCCATCAAAATCAGGTCTGTGGTCTGGAGATATGTACAAAGGATGGCGACTGGATAGTTTTTTATCCTCCGCCGTCATCCGTTCTATACCTAGCCGGAGATGTATTTCAGGTACATCGATCTCGAAGTATTAACCTCTTCATGTATAATTATATAATTTCATGGATATTTTGACTCAAATTTCTCGAAATAGATTTGGAGCAACGACAGAATACAACCTTGTAGACATAGAGTTTCGTTGACGGAAGATGAAGAAAGATTCTCGATTGGTCAATTCACATTTATGAAAGAGGTGGTGAGCATACCAAACGAACTCGTGGACGAGGATCACCCTCGACTGTACAAGCCACTGGAACATTTAGAATTTTTCAAAGAAGTAAAAATCATTGACGGTAAGCCTGACCGTGTAATCCAGGAACACTGTCGCATTTGAGTTCTTTGGTCCAAGGTCCAAGCAGCTGGTTCCTCTTTTAACTTTTATTTTCTACTATCATGTATTTTCTTTTCTTTTATTGTTTCTTCCTTTTCAGTAAATTAGTTTGCTATCGTTAAATAAAGATGTTTTCTTGCAAGAGACCATGTAACTCAATTTGTTAAGAACATCCTCCTTAACATCTGTAGTCTTGAACGACCCTTCCAACACTGTCGCTTGTATTAAAGAAGAAAAAAAAGTAGTTTTCTCAATAGAGTATTGTCGCATTTGAAATGACCCAGCACACCTTGACTTTTCATAGTATTGGCTCTGGTGCTTCACCGTACAAATCATTTACGAACCCAAAAGGATTATCAAAATTCTAATAGCCATTGTCAAATTCGTCACCATAAATTAAAGAAAACTAAACAAAGAAGATCAAGATTTATGTACACCGGATGGAAACCAAAAGACCGCATACATATTTCTTTGATAACAGAATCCTTACCATCTTGACCGAAGAGTCCTCGTTTGCATTGCATCGTCAACAAAAGTGATGCTTTTATTACACTAATAGCTAAATCCTTCTGAAACCTAGGATTAGATTTCATGTCGATAAATTCAACTTGACAAGCCTTTGAAACCTTTTCACTTTCAAATTCTCTTGTTAGCCTACTCTATTAGGTGATTACACATGTAGCCAGAAACGTTCTGTGTATCTCTACCATTTAATGTATAAGGTAAAGAACATATTATACTAGGAGATGAAAAAGATAGATGTTTAACTGGAAATTCCTGCAAGGAACGTTGTTGTTCATACGCTTAGTGTTGGTGTCATAAACTTGGACAGAGTTTAGACTGAGTTCAACACGTACTTGATCCGAGTGTTGCTTTCTGTCGCGACACAATGGAATGGCCCCAGAGAAAGATAGAATAGGCATGCCAACAAACAGTGTTTGTGTTGCGAAAGTTCCGTGCAAATCTGACTTAACCAAATGATTGTGCACGGAATGGGACTTAGACCAAATGGTTGTGCAAATCTGACTTAACCAAATGATTGTGTACCTACCTCAAACAACAACAACAACAACTCATGCCTAAAAGGATAAATAGAAAAGTTGATTTTAGCCCACATGTGATGCATATTTTAGGGAAAATTAAAAAAAAAAAAATATCTTCAAATTAAACCCCATAGTATTCCGCATAACCACCATTTTTAAGGTGATGAGTTATATTAGGATTTTGAGTGAAGTTCTCACCTTCCACATGATAGGCTCACATTTTACTCAATTAGTATGCATTAATTTAATATTTTAAGTTGATTTTTACAATGTTCCATACCCAATTCATGAATCCTTTTTCTTTGAGGCAAAACCATAAGTTACATACGATTGACCGGGCCTAAATTGAAAGCTCCCAAAGACAAACAATAACAAACATTCTTACTAACTGCACACTGCACACTGAAAAGTGAAGAATGCATTCATGATGTCTCTTGGAGTGTCCGGGAGCACGACGTTAATCATAATACTAGTGGATCAATGCACGTATGGAACAAGCACAGCTTCTTTTGCTTGTCAAATTTTTCGGAAAAAAAAAATCAAAGGAATCAAACCATGCACATTCTCCATTTGGCGTGTCACCATAACTGAATCACTCTAAAGTTCAGAGTTGAAAGTAAAATTCTACAACTTAAAACAGCCAACTGCAAACATATTCATCTTGTACAAACAAATATGATGCTTTTACAACTCGGATAACGAAATCTGTTTAAAACCATGATTACTGCATCTCAAATAACTTCAACTAGACAAGTCTCTGAACCCCTTTGACAGGTTGACAATTCCTTGTACAACTCCTCTTTTGGACGCAAAGGATCATGAGTATAAATAGTCATCTTCTTCAAAACTTCACTGCTCTTTAGCAAGTATTTCACCGCTTCCATCTCATCCAGCTTTCCATTGAATCCCCTCATGGAGATAGTGTTGAGGTGTTAAAGCAAACAAAGAGGAACAAGCTCTGGTGGATTCCACTGAGGCTCCGAGGATTCCCTACAGATGTTGTCCTGCCAGTTATTTAAATGAATGGATGTAATGAGAACCATTAAGAGTTGCATGCTGGTATAACATATCATGAATGAAAATACGAACTTACTTCAAGTTGTAAGACAAGACATTCCAGATTACGTGCTCTCTTGAGCAGTGCCGTTAACAATTCCCAGTAGCAGCAATAATGAAGAACCAGTTCCAACTTGCTCAAATTTTCAAAGTAAGGCAGACAACAACCCTTTGTGAAAAAGACAAGTATGGATCAAACAGAAAGATATGCGGAAATTGAAATATGTTATGCACAATATACTCATAAAATTGCCAAAGGGAAGAAGAGGATATCAGCGCACGTTGTGTGTACATATAAGTATATGCAACATAAAGTGTCTACGCCCATGATTGATAGATCCTCGATCAACCTTAACTCAGAGAAGCCATGAGAGAACGAGAGAGAGAGAGAGAGAGAATGATAAATGAATTTCAATAATATATCATAACTGCCTTTCTGTTACTTACAAACCAAACTATATAGCAAGTCTCCCTAACTACTTTTATCTAATTACAGCTATACTAACAACCTTATTACAAGTATTACAGCTCAATCACTCAGATGATGACATCTGGCACGATCACAATTGCTCTATAACTACTCTTAGCTACTAGTAATCCCATTAGAATCCTAACAATGAAAGTTCAGAGTACCATGGAAGGAATGGTGCACATACTTCTCCTCATTAGGTTTTGTAGGTACAATGGAAAGAACAAGAACATAATTACAAAAAAAAGGGGACGTGTATCTTTCATTCCTCTTTTCTAACCACATAATCCTCTCTACAAATCATAGCATAAGGAACAAGTTAGGAAGCACATACCTTCAAGTAATGAGCTGTAAGGGACATATATTTGACATTGCAAATTCCTGCTAAGAGTGCAGTTGCATGGATGGTAAAGCGATGACCCTCATTTGCATCACGGTTATAGAGAGCAATAGTAGCTTTGGCTAAGGATCTTGCATTCTCCAGAAAACAATCAGTCAAAACATTCTGGTCGAGAACACAGTTTTCAAGCTTTGGGGCATACAATGAAAAAACTGCACTTCTCACTATTATTGTACGTATCCCAATTCCCAACTCATTTCTAATGTCTTCAGTTCAGGTGCGGAGACATTGAAATTTAAAACACCATCATTTCTATGAACTCCAAGGATATTCAAATATTCAAGTACAGGGCAGGAAGAAAAAAGCTTCTCCACTGAGTTATTGACAGGACGACAAATTACAATATAATATGGAGGGATTTGAGGCTTGGGAACACCCTGCTATAGGAGCATTGAAATAAAATTTGACGTCAGGTCAATTTCTTCAGCGTTTTGTACAGGAAAGGCTTTCAGGCAACTCAAAAACTGGGTCTGACTCAACAGAAAGATGGAGTTCAGCAACAATAAACCAAATGGCAGTGTGAATCCAAACCATCAATACGAGAGATATCCTCGACACTGCCACAAGAAAAACGGAAGTTTCAAATGTCTGAAGAGTCACGAAAAAAGATTACATTATCAACATATCTCAGAAAATCTTCATGGTAATCATCCTCATCAAAGACTAGACTGTGAACAGAAGTCCATAAGTTCTTCCATCTTCTAGATAGAATGGTGGTCTGCACAGCACATAATGTTGGAAGTGTGATGGAGAACCGCATCTGGCAATGCACTGATCCTTTCTTTAACAATTTCCTTATGCTTCAGCATTGAACTCATTTGAACCTGATTCTTTGTTA
The DNA here is from genome assembly GCF_041283825.1 of Pyrus communis. Classification (NCBI taxonomy): domain Eukaryota; kingdom Viridiplantae; phylum Streptophyta; class Magnoliopsida; order Rosales; family Rosaceae; genus Pyrus; species Pyrus communis. Next base: position 30,202,142 of record NC_142575.1, read on the forward strand.
AAAACATGGTCAAATTGGAACATGCTGTAAATTCGGTAGCTCAAAAAGCTTATCCAAGTAATATTATGTCTTAGAGTTCTAGCTACTTTGAAATCGAAGAATACATCAAAGTTTTCAATCCTTCATGTCTCCTTCAATATCAATTGAAATAAAGAAAACCCTTCTAATTCACCCTCTGGTTGGCAAGAAAACCCTTCTAAATTCCTCATTATCTTCAGATGTCTAAGCATGAAATTCTACTTTCTAAAGAAAATAATTCGGTTGAAGCAAAATAACCAAAGAAGAAATAAAGAGTACATTATGTCAGAGATAAACAGTACAAAGGGTAATACTTGAATTTTCTATTATTTCTAAAACTT